>NC_089742.1:91250264-91312764 GCF_040412425.1 Macrobrachium rosenbergii | reverse complement strand
CATCCAACAAGTGCTGAGAATGGGCCAGATCGTGCTTATTAAACAAACATACTTCCTAACTGCAAAATGGCTGAACATCACCAACAAGTTCGTATGTCCCACATACCTTCGCACCTCCCCCATTTAAGATATATATTGCAAGGAGGGGCATCTCTTTTCAAGCCAACTCTCCTTTTAAGAAACCATTTCCGAAAGATGTTAAAGTAAAATCATTTCATAATTCTGTTACCATTAACAGTCGGCTATAGAGAATTTGCTTCTCCTACCAAGCTCTTGTTATTCTTCCCTTTGTCAGTCTTTCCATTCCCTTCCTAGACCAAGTGACTTCATTAAAACTCCATTCCAGGTCACTTCACCGCCCTTGGAGACAAGCCTCGATCGTATGATCGCCCCAGGCACTACTTAAGGGAGTTCCTGAGTCAGCGCCACAGGAAGCATTAATTCGGGACAGCTGGCCCACACCCCAAAAGAGAAAGTTGGGCGATTACGTGACACGAGATCACCCATGCAGGCCCAGCAAGTTAGTATGCGGTCAACAAAGCAAACCACAAGGTCTAGGTGGCACAATAGAAAACATATGACTCCTGCAAGAATGGGAAATTAATCAGGGCAAAGGGATAAGAATACCTACACACGACACCTCTCGTCAGAGACACACCGGACGTAGAACTAACACCTACTGCCCTTTGAGCTCTGCTCCTTAAGAGCCATCTCCCAAACCATGTGGCTGACTTTCAGTCCAGTATATTTCCAGTGCCAATTCCCTTTATACCTGGCCCCATCATCAGCACATCTACAAGGACCCATCTCTCCAAAACAAAAAGTGCTAAGAATTCGAGTTTTACCAGTCATGTAGTCCTTTTCCTTTTGCTATTCCATTTTCTGTGTCTCCAATGCAATTCTCTTACAGACCTGACTTTGCTATTATTTATGTTCATAAGTGACATCAACAGTGTTATACCAAATGATCCGTTGGCACCATCAGAGCACCCTTGAACCCTTAATTGCACTAATTTCATCAGTTAATCGCATGCATTCACCATAGCAATTGGAGATTCTCACTGTGGATCCTTCTGCTTTGATTGTGCTTTCATTGCCGTGGTAAACCCACTACAAATTGATTCACGGTGCCCTTAAAGTGAAATCCATAGCATCCAGTTATCATCTGTTCATCTTATTTTAGTGCTGCAACAGAATCCATTTACCTGTCCTAATTATTCCCATCTCCTGATTTGTGTTATTTTAAATATATGTGATTCTAGTTATCCTAAGAGTTTACCTAAAGTCCCCCTTTCTAGTAAGCCTCAGCTCATTTTCCTTTCTTCTATGTTCTACCAACCCAAGAATTCAAGTCTGATTGCATCATCCCTCATGGTAAGTCCCCTTCCTGGGATTAGAATATGAAAGTGGCGACCCTTGCTCAAGATTTGTAGCCTGCAACATCAATGCTAGCTCAGCAAATAGCCCCGCTAAGCTGGATACTAGATGAGAAACGAACATTTTACCATAGATCCCCTTAAATAAGCACATACAATCAAACGAAGGTACACAGCTTAAGTATTTTGTTACTTTTGTATTATTGCAATCATAAATCATGACTGGAATTTTTTTATTCTTAATTTTCTCCAAGAATTAAAATCCCTGCATGCATGCTTAACGAGTAATCTCACAGAGAGGAGTGTTGCCATTTCGAAACACGAGTTTTGCCACTACCACATGCTAGCAAATTCTGCATGACTTAAATTGCTAGGTCTTTAGTTTAGATAGGATACACAGCATCTGGCAACTCAAATCAGGTACAATAGGTGATTCCGCTTCACCCCTCTCTCTCTTTCTCGCACATGCAGTAGCAAATGCACTAAAATTTCTAATTAACCTCTTAAGAAATTCCATGTCCGCCCTTTGAAAATTTACATTTACAAAGTTCATGCATACATGGCCATCGAGCCACTTTGCATATCTAAGAAACATTTAATCTTTGATTTCCTAAGTTCATGTGAGCGAGCAATTCTTTGCTCCCACACCTAAAACCTGCAAAGAGGTGAGGAAAGCCTTCCCAAAACTGTTTGCCATTGTCTCATAAACCATCGCTCTCGGCTACCCATCACAACATTGCCTTGCGACCTCTTAGAGTAATGTAAACTTCAAGAACCATTATGACCATGTGTTTTCGTCAGGTCAATATTTTACCATAATGTAAAATTCTTCACACATGTAATCACAACAAATGAACATCCGTTGCATGATAGCCTTAAGGACCCTGCTTGCTTTATATCACTCGCAGAAAATCAAGCCTACTTATATCAAGTTCATCTCTGTGTGTACTTAAAACCAAGCCCAGCTGTTTTCGCAAAAGCCTTTACCACTATGCGTCCATCCCACGTCTCTCACTAAACTAAACTCCACTAAGGTTTACACTAACTATCAAATTTCCGTGTTATCACACACGGCTGAGTTACTCGAACCTACCCCATATCGAGGGCTCCCACAAAATCTTAAAAATCCTGCGCTCGATTCTATGGAATGAGCTCGCACCCCGAGAGAACCAAACCAAACCTACATTCTAAGGAACAAACCAAAACCTGTTCTTTTCGAACAACCACGTTCTTTCGAACAAACCTACATTCTCCAGAACAAACCAAACCTGTCCTTTTTGAACAACCATGTTCTTTCAAACAAACCTACGTTCTCCGGAACAAACCAAACCCGTTCTTTTCGATCAACCCTACATTCTTTGAACAAACCTACATTCTCCAGAACAAACCAAACCTATGTTCTTTTCGAACAACCCTTTGTTCTTTGAACAAGCCTATGTTTTCCAGAACAAACCAAACCCATTCTTTTTAGAACAACCCTGCATTCTTTGAACAAACCTATGCTCTCCAAAACAAACCAGACCTGTTCTTTTCAAACAACCCTACATTCTTTGAACAAAACCTACATTCTCTGGAACAACCCAAAACCCATTCTTTTTGAACAACCCTAAGTTCTTTGAATCAACCTACATTCTCCAGAACATCCAAAACGTTCTCTTAAACAAACCCTAACCTCAAGCTTGACTCCCCAGAACAAGCCACACACTATAAAGTGCCCCCAAACGTTCTCTCGAACACACCAGAAGCTGTGCTCTAAATGAGACCTTAAAATTATCCCGCTTGACACCCTAAAGCAAGCCTGCACCAAGAGCACCATGATCCATCCTACAGAACCAACCACAAAACCTTGTGCTCGATCCCCACCCCCTGCCCCCAGGACGAGCCAGCACTACAAGCCTACAGTCAGTGTCAGTGCCACCTAACAAAAAGGGGCACTCCCATTTACCAGTAGTGCCACCTACTGGCCCCACCCCATTGCCCAATCACTCACTGCCAAAGCAGTACCAGACCACCACTAGCACCGTGCCCCTTGGCACAGAGTGCCACCAGCATAGCTTTCACCTTGCCTGGAGCTTAGGCTCACAACCCACCGTTGCAACATGTCTGCCTATACCACTGGTTACAAGACCTTCATGGCACTGGGAAAGGATCTGAACCTCAAGGGAAAGATACTGAACACCTGGATCAGAGAACGGGTAGTTGCTGCTAAACAGGAACGGGAACAAGAAAAGAAGGAAAGAGAAGAAAGGGAGTAGAAAGAGACAGGAGAAGGAGAAGGAAAAGGAGGAAAGAGAAGCCAGGGAGGAGAAAGAAAGACAGGAAAAGGAGAAACAAAAGGCCCATGAGCTCGCCCTCGCCCAACAGCGGGCCGCGAACCCCACTCCAACCTCTTCCCAGTCCACTCTCACCAGTGTCAGCTCCCTAATCCCAAAATGGACTGATTCCGAGCCCAAGGGCTGGCTCAACCACATGGAAAACGTCTTCTCCACTTACATGCCCACTCCTGCAGAAGTTTCCCTGGTTCTGGGGAAGCACATGGGTGGAAAGGGTGCAGTTGCCTTCCAATCCCTTTCCTCAGATGACCAAGGAAAACTTGAGGAGGTATGAAAGGCTGTCACTAAGGCATATGAAATCTACCCCAAGCTCTGGAGACAGCGTTGGCGAGGCCTGCCCAAGGAAGCAGGTCAAACCTGGCCCGACTGGGCATACCACAAGACCTACACTCTCAAGTGCTGGGTGAAGCCCCAGGCATCTCAACCTTTGACACCCTCTTCAAGCTCATACAGCTTGAGGACTTCATCTACTGCATCCCCAGTGCTCTCGCCACTCACATATGTGACAAAGCCCCCAAGACGTTCTCTGAGTGCTGCCGCTTGGAGGACAAATGGAACACATTCCTTCCTCACATCAGCTCCTTGGGATGGAAGATAAGTCCCCCTTCTCGCACCTCTGGACTAAGTCAGATAAAAAATGGGCATCCTCAAAGAAAACCTGTGTGAGGCCATCGTAAGAAGGTCGGGCACATCACAGAACAGTGCCATCTGAAGGCTGAGGTTCTGCTAGTGAATGGATCACACCCAACCGAGCCTTGTCTGGCTCTTGGGTAAACAACAACTGGCCTGCTCCCTCCACAGGGGCAATGTCACAAAAGGACTTTAGCAATGAAATATGCAAGGACTGCAGCCAGAAAGGTTACATGTCCACAAAATACAGGCACTGTCCACGATATGCTGCACCCAAAACAGTCCACACCACTGTCAGTTCCAGACAGCCTGCTGAGTGGATAGGCATCGATGCCGTGGCCATAGTGCCCCTTGATAGATCCACTCCACCTCAAATGCTGCCATACATCATTGACACCAGGTCAGAGGTCAGCCTCATCACTCAGGAGCAAGTGCCTCCTGGTGGCACCATCTGCGAAGATGAGCGAATGACCATCTGCTGGGTAAACAGTGATGTCAAGGACCTCCCTACAATTCGTCTATGGGTGATTCCTCCAGAGAAAGAGAACACCTCTTCGGAGTCGTCCAGTCCCTCACAACCGGATGTCCCTTTCTCCTGGGCTAAGGTCTCGTCCAGTGGAGAGACACCTTGAGCCCTCTGCACTGCATCATAGGCACAACCCCTGATAGACCCGAGTAGGAGGCACCTACCACCGGCGCCGATCCGCTACCTGCCGATCTGCCACCCACCGATCTCTCTTTATCAGAAGTGCCTTGGCTGCAGGAACAGCCTGACACCCCACTCAACCAATCTGACTCTGCACCTGCGGCCACCCTCCTCATCACAGAGGCAGATGCCTCCCTTCCTACCTAAAGCAGGGAACAACTTATCCGTGCCCAGACAGAGGACGCCACTCTGCAGCACCTCTGCTTGGAAGCTATCACTGACAAGGAAGAAATGAAGGACCTTGTAAAGGACAACTTCCTCCTGCAGGATGAGGTACTCTACCGAGTATCCCGGGGATGGCATGAGCCTGCTCAGGTCATCCACCAACTGCTAGTAGTCCCCTTATCCCTACAGCAAGCCCTCCTCCAGTTGGCGCATGACGGCATCAGGAGGCACCTTCAGTGTCACCGGGACCATCCAGGCCGCTGATGGAAGATTCTACTAGCTGAGACTACGAAAGGCTGTCAAGGCCATTGTATCCTCATGCCCCACCTGTCAAATCACAGGAAACCCTAATGAAGTCGTCTCCAAGGCTCCTCTCAAGAACATTCCTTCTGTCGGCGTCCCCTTTCAAGATGTCGTCATCGATTATTATATGCCCCAGGGACATATCAAGAGCAAGACAGGACACAACCACTGCCTTACTATCATAGACCAATTTACAAGGTATCCAGAAGCTATCCCCATCAGGAGAGAGAGAGCTTCTAGAGCACCATAAAGGCCCTCATACAATTTTTCTGTCGTTTCGGGTTCCCCGCCACAATCAAAAGTGATCAAGGGTGACATTTCATGTCTGAAGAATTCTGCAACAGCATGGTCAGCCATGGTATAAAACATATCCACTCCACTCCTTACCATCCTGAAAGCCAAGGAATAGTGAAGAGATTCCACCAAACCCTCGGCTCTACTCTAGCCAAACTAGAACACAAAGGAGGAGCAACCTGGGAGGAGAACTTCCCTACTCCCTCTTTGCTATCTGGCAGGTGCCCTCCGAGACCCTAGGGTACAGCCCCTTCAAACTTCTCTATGCTCACTCCATCCAGGGCCCCCTCAACATACTGTACAAGGCCTGGGCCAAACCAACAAAGGCAGACTGGGTGAAGGACCTGCCTAACATCCAGTGGAACCTTCAGGTCACATGGGTGGTTGCTCAAGCTACGAAGGCAGCCAATCAAGAGAGGGCCAAGCTCAAGCTTGACAAGAAAGCCAGAAATAGATCCTTTAACATCGGAGACCAGGTCCTGGTGCTCCGGAGAAGAGTCACTAAACCCCTCGAAACTCAGTTCATGGCCCCCCACAAGATACTTGGGAAGTGAGGAACCTTGAACTACCTTGTAGACTGCAGGTGGAGGCGAGCTAAATGGCTGCAAATTAATTCACCAAAACCCTACTTAACCCAAAAGGAAAAGGAAGCCGGAGAAGCCCTTCCTGCTCCCGGGGACCTCATGGGCACCATCACCACAATGCCTCCCCTCAACAAATTCTGAAGTCCTACTCAACTTCAAGCCCGTTAACCCAGGACTCGAGAATCACCAGCGTCAGGACATACAACGACTGTTAAGCGCACACCCACAGGTCACCCAGGACTGCCTTAGATGCACCAACATCCTGGAACATACTATACACCTGCAGGAAGGTGTCACTCCTATCACCCAAGGCTACTACCGAGTCAATCCACCGAAGGAAAAGAGCATTGAGGAGCAAATACAACTCCAACTCATCCTCAGCCTTGTTGAGGACAGCCACAGTGATTGGTCCTCCCCAGTAGTCTTGGTTCCCAAGGAAGGGGGGGGGAGATAGGTTATGTATCAACTTTCGGAAATTGACCAAAGTAACCAAACCAGAACTGTAACCCCTTCCACAAAATGAGGCCTGCTTAGACAGCCTGAGCAGTGCCCCCTATTTAAGCAAAATCAATCTAGAAAAGGGATACTGGCAGGTGTCCCTGTCCGAGGAGTCGTGCCCTGTGACTGCTTTCACCATGTCCACTGGCCTCTACCAGTGTAAGGTGATGCCTTGTGGGTTAAGGAATGCACCTGGCTGTTTTCAGAGGCTAATGAACTCTTAAGATCCTGGCAGGTATAAAAAACTGTGTTGCATATCTAGATGACAGTTACCTATGCCCACTTGTGGGAGGAGCACCTACAGACCCTTGACCAAACCCTCGCTGCCCTACAAAAAGCCAACCTGGCTATAAACCTCAAGAAATGCCAGTTCAGGGTGACAGAGGTCACATATCTTGGTCACGGAGTAGGAAACGGTAAACTGATGCCTAAAGATACCAACATCTGTGCCATTCAGGATATGCCATACCCGAGGACCAAGAATGAAGCTCAGTGTTTCGTCAGGATGGTCCAGTACTTCCAACGGTTCGTTCCCAACTTCGCTGATGCAGCTGCCTCTATAAATAACCTCTTTCGAGGCAAACAGCCCTTCTGCTGCACCCCTGAGTGTAAGAGGGCATATGACCATCTCAAGGCAGTACTCATCAGTCAACCAGTTGTCCATACACCTGACTATGACCGGCCCTTCTATGTGGCAGTTGATGCCAGTGACATTGGCATTGGGGCAGTCATGTTCCAAGAAAAGGATGTGGTTAGGCAGCCAGTAGCCTACTATTCCAAGAAGCTCAGCTCGGTTCAAACCTGGTACAGTACCATAGAAAAAGAACTTCTGGGTATGATTCTGGCCATGAAACAGTTTGAGTCCTATCCTGCTGATCATAAATTCCCCTTAACAGTTTTAACTGATCATAATCCCCTCAAGTATCTCACGACTTTCAGGAACCAAAATAAATGTTTAATGCATTGGTGCATCGACCTCCAAATTACAATTGGAGAATCGAACATTTCGAGGGTACAGACAACAAAATCGCTAATGTCCTTTCCAGGCATCAGAGCTAATGCCCCTATTAATGGTTTCCTGTTACACCCCCCATCCCCGGAGTAACGTGGCACTCTCTCCAGAGGGAAGAGTCACGTTATTTCCACTCAGAATAACTCCCCTAGAAAGCATAAGATACTTCCTTCTTTGATTCTATCATTTCTCATTGGTTATTACTCTTGTATTATTATTTTCCTGAGTGCCAACCATCACATTGGATGGCCTACATGAGTCCCTGACTCTCAATCCATACAGTTACATGTATGGCACTCTTAACTTGTACTTAAATTAGAGCCACCAGGCTCTCGCGACTTTAGTGCCATGTCCAGCACCGTATCCTGTCGTACCTGAGTACCGTGGCATCGCCTAACATAAACCCACGAGTACCTCACTTATACCACCTCATTAAGGCAAACTAACTGCATGGCTTTGCATAACAAAGTTAACCCTATATTTAAGTGCATGATTAAATCTAGATGTTACTCTAGTAATAACCTGATAACCTTAATCTTATGTTGTTACATTATGTCATAAGATATGCATTCATGAAATACTTTCTAAATATTTTGTTAACTATGCTGCTTTAGCTTAATAACAAACATTCCTCAAGTCATTTAATCCCAGCAGCAATTCTATTCTGAGATAACGTAATTACTAATGCTGAAGTGAAATAACTTGCAGTTATGTTTTACAGCAGAAATACTAATTTTAAGCAAATTAGAGCAACAAAGGGCAATAACAGAGCACACGTTGTTAAAGTAAAGTTGTCTTGCTTGTAGACATTCTCACCCAATTTATGGTGCGATATGTCAACTTGTTGGGGGAGTTGCAACGAGAGCCACCTCTTTCCAAGCCAACTCTCCTTTTAAGAACATCATTTTCAAAAGACGTTAAAGTAAAATCATTTCATATCACTGTTGACATTAACAGTCAGTCATAGAGAATTTGCTTCTCCTACCAAACTCTTGATGTTGTTCCCTTTGGCAGTCTTTTCACTCCCTTCCTAGACCAAGTGACTGCGTTAAAAATCCTTTCCAGGTCACTTCACCACCCTTGGAGACTAGCCTCGATCGTATGATCATCCCAGACACTACTTAAGGGAGTTCCTGAGTCAGCACCACAGAAGGTACTAATTTGGGACAGCTGGCCAGACCCCAAAAGAGAAGGTTGGATGAACACGTGACACAAGATCACCCATGCAGGCCCGGCATGTTAGCATATGGTCAACAAAGCGAACCACGAGGTCAAGGTGGCATGATAGAAAATGGATGACTCCTGCAAGAATGGGAGATTAATCCGGGTGAAGGGATAAGAATACCTACATACGATGCCTCCCATCAGAGACACACTGGACACAGAACTAACACCTACTGCCCAATGAGCTCTGCTCCCCAAGAGCTATCTCCCAAAACACGTGGCTGACTTCCAGTAGAGTATTACCAGTGCCATTTCCCTAATACCCACCCACCCCATCATCGGTGCATCTACAAGGACCCATCTCTCTGAAACAAGATACAGTACCAGGAATTCGACTTTTACCAGTCATGTAGTCCTTTTCCTTTTGCTATCCCATTTTCCATGTCTCCAATGCAATTCTTATATAGACCTGACTTTGTTGTTTATAAGTGAAATCCACAGTGTAATGCCAAAGGATCCGTTGGCACTATCAGTGCATCCTTGAACCCTTAATTGCACTAATTTTGTCAGCTAATTGCGTGTATTCACCATTGCAGACAGAGTTTCTCGTTGTCGATCCTTCTGCTTTGATTGTGCTGTCATTGCCGTGGTAAACCCATCGCAAATTGACTCACAGTGCCCTTGAAGTGAAATCCCCAGTACCCAGGTAACATCTGTTCATCTTAATTTAGTTCTCCGACAGGATCCCATTTACGTGTCCTAATTATTCCCATCTTGTGATTTGTGTTATTGTAAATATATGTGATTCTAGTTATCCTCAGAGTATAAAAGTTATCCCAAGACTTTCCAATATTTTCCTATTTTGACCAGTATAAATTTTATCCCAAGACTTTCCAATATTTTCCGATTTTGAACAATATAAAAGTTATCCCAAGAATTTCCAATATTTTCCTATTTTGATCAATATAAAAGTTATCCCAAGACTTTCCAATATTTTCCTCTTTCGAACAGCATAAAATTTATCCGGAGACTTTAAAAAATTTTCCTTTTTTGACCAGTATAAAAGTTATCCCAAGAATTTCTAAAATGTTCCTATTTTTACCAATATAAAAGATATCTCAAATCTTTGAAGTATTTTTCCATTTTGACCAGCATAAAAGTTATCCCACAACTTTTCAATATTTTTCCATTTTGACCAGTATAAAAATTATTGAAACATTCTAATATTTTCCTGTTTTGACCAGTATAAAAGCTATTCCAAGAATTTCCAATATTTTCCTGTTTTGACCAGTGTAAAAGTTATACCAAGACTATATTTTCCTATTTCGACCAGTATAAGAGTTATCCCAGGACTTCTAATATTTTCCTATTTTGATCAGTATGCCAAGACTTTCCAATATTTTCCTATTTTTACGTATAAAAGTTATCAAAAGACCTTCCAATACTTTCCTATATTGACTAGTATAAAAATTATAACAAGATTTTTCAATATTTTCCTATTTTGACCAGGATAAAAGTTATCACAAGACTTTCCAATATTTTCCTTTACTGACCAGTATAAAAGTTATCTCAAGACAAAAAGTTATTCCAAGTCTTTCCAATATTTTCCTAATTTGACCAGTATAAAAGTTATCACAAGACTTTCCAATATTTTCCTTTACTGACCAGCATAAACGTTATCAGGACTTTCCAATAATTTCCTGTTTTGATCAGTATAAACATTATCCCTTGACTTCCCCATTTTTCATATTTTAACCAGTATAAAAGTTGCAACAACATTTTCCAATATTTTCCCAATTTGACCAGTATAAAAGTTATCAGAAGACTTCCCAATATTTCCCTGTTTTGACCAGCATAAAAGTTGTCACAATACTTTCTAAAATATTGGAAAGCTTCTTTAATATTTTCCTGTTTATACTGGTATTATAGTTATTCCAAGGCTTTCCAGTATTTTTCTATTTTGACCAGTATAAAAGCTATCTTAAGAATTTCCAATATTTTTCTGTTTAGACAAATATAAAAGTTATACCATGACTTTCCAATATTCTCCCATTTTGACCAGTATAAAAGTTATCACAAGACTTTCCAACATTTTCCTAATTTGACCCGCATAAAAGTTGTCCTAAGACTTTCCAATATTTTCCTGTTTTGACCAGTATAAAAGTTATCCTGAGACTTTCCAATATTTTCCTATTTTGACCAGTATAAAGGTTATCACAAGAATTTCCAGTATATTCCTATTTTGACCAATATAAAAGTTATCCCAATACGTTCCAATATTTTCCTATTTTGACCAGTATAAAAGTTATCACAAGACTTTCCAAAGATTTTCCAATATTTTCTCATTTTGATCAGTTTAAAAGTTATCACAAGACTTTCCAATATTTTCATATTTTGACAATATAAAAGTTATCCCAATACTTTCCAATATTTTCCTATTTTGACCAATATAAATGTTATCACAAGACTTTCTAAAGATTTTCTAATATTTTCTCACTTTGACCAGTTTAAAAGTCATCACAAGACTTTCCAATATTTTCCTATGTTGACTAATATAAAATTTATCCCAGTACTTTCCAATATTTTCCCATTTTGACCAGAACAAAAGTTATTTCAAGACTTTCCAATGTTACTTTCCAATATTTTCCTATTTTGACTAATGTAAAAGTTATTCCAAGAATTTCTAATATTTTCCTATTTTGACAAGTATAAAAGTTATCACAATACTTTCCAATATTTTCCCATTTTGACCAGTATAAAAGTTATCACAATATTTTCCAATATTTTCCTTTTTTTTGGTCAGTATTAAAACTTTCCACTATTTTCCTTTTTTGACCAGTATAAAAGTTTTCCTAAGACTTTCCAATATTTTCATGTTTTGACCATTATGAAGCTTATCACAAAACTTACCAATATTTTCCTATTTTGACCAATATAAAAGTTATCCCAAGACTTTCCAATATTTTCCAATTTTGACCACTATAAAACTTATCCTAAAACTGTTCAATATTTTCCTGTTTTGACCAGTACAAAAGTTATCCTAAGATATTCCAATATTTTCCTGTTTTGGCCAGTATAATGCTTAACTCACACATTTGCGATTCAAGACTGCATGTGTAATGGCGAAATTTTTCTCATTATAATGCCATTACAATGCAATTACAACCAAGTCACCAACAATCACCATGAATCAATATCATGTTACCGAGTTCAGCGACATGTTCCAAGTGATGGCAGATGCATAACACCACCCAACACATACACAGTCAAGTTGCAACAACTGTCATTTGTCACCATATCATTGCACAAGATGCAACACTGATGCAATGGTGTCGCGACTGATGGAATGGCATCTCCATTTGATTGCGCAAGTCATAACTCACAATTGCGACATGAGCCACCCATTATGATGTGCTCTATGAATCACCATGGTGACGTGGCAGTACCATGTAGTGCACCGTGTAGGGTGCGATGTGGCAATGCTGCCTTGCACACATTGCCTAGCATATAAAAGGCAGCAGCCTGCACAAGAGGTCAACCTATCTTTCATGAGCGTCCTCACCGTAACCTCTGCTGCTCTCCTCACTGTGCCCTTTGTTGGATTAACTCCGCCAGGATGCTACATACCCTTGTAAAGGAGATGAGGAAGAAGACGATGAAGATTGTGCCCTACAAGGACTCCCCTCTTCAGGATCCTCCTTCCGCTTCTGCAGCAGCTGTCCAGCACCAGGGCTCTTTGTCCTCTGCTTCTGCTTCTTCTGCAGGTCCTTCATCAAGCCGCCAAAGAAAGCTACTCATCTTCATCAACATCAGTGGCCCCAGGTAACCAAGATGAGGAACTGAACCCTGTGCTGACCTTGGAACTTGGGGAGGACGCTGAAGTCATGTCTGAGGATGAGGTAGAAGGCGACAATGAGTATATGTCTATGATGGTTGCAGAGAAGGGCGACGAGGGGTCAGGAATGCAGAAGCATAGAAAAAAAAATCTGTGTCTCCCTGACAGACGACCAAGAGAGGGTGTTGGGGGAATGGTTGCAGGAGCACCCCTTTTTGTATGACAGGGTGCTCACTGACTTCAAGGAAGTGGCCAAGAAGATGCGGCTCCTTGAAGAGAAGGTCAAGTCCCTCAACCCACCTGTGAGAGGACCTTACGTAAGTACTTGGTTGAAGTCAATCTGCACCAGGTATGGGCGGCTGATGAAAGGGAAAAGTGGCCAGGCAGCAGTGAGGGGCCTGATGGAAAGGGAGAAGTGGATTCTCTCTGAATTTAAATTCTTCGGGAAGCACATTGTCCGTCAGAAGCCCAAGACCCTTGGATTAAAAGAGGTATGTCAGAAAATTGTTCTGCCCTGTATTGGTTTCATTTTGTAAATTTGTTCTTCTTTATTATTAAATTTCATAATGTACGTTTTCATGTTTCACTAATGATAAACAGATCAACCAAAGTAATATATGCTGTTTCCAGAATTATTAATCCATTTCCCTTTTCTTCCCTACAGTCCACTGCTGCTGCCACTGGCCCTCCTGAGGACCCAGCCGAACTTTTGTCTGCTGGTGGGGATGATGACGAGGTGACGATCATCACTGCCATAGAGGAAAAGAGGCCCAAGAAAAAAAGTTTGACCAGGAACGTCAGCAATGCGAAGGCTTCGTCCTTGAGAAGGTAAATATTTTATCATTTCAATCTTAAAACAAAACATTACATTTACAAACATGGTGATTAACATTTATAAAATATTTTATTTTCTTAACATTAAAATACATAGATTTGTTTTTATTGTGTCTGTGATTTGTTTCTGGTTTTCATTTCTGAAATGAAATACAATGAATCACCTTCCATAATGACTAATTTTTTTCATTTTCGTTAGGTGATTGAAAATGCCAAAGCAACGAAGAAAGCAATATTGAAGAGGATCGAATCCAACCCAAAAGAGGCATATTGGAACCTCCACCTAAAGAACATTGTGGAGGATTGCGCGTTTAACGGATGACGGGGCGACAACTGTCTATGTATGTCCAGGATCATCACATATCTACTTGGACAAACACTGTTCCCGGTGGTGAGTCGTCTACACCCATACATACTATGCCACCTTCGTCAGCCTCCCAAATACCAGTTTCTTTAAGTCCTTAATATCCACTACTTCAAGTGCCACTTCGACTGTTGTGCCGGAAAAGACGATGTCTCCTTCGTGTATTTTTGTTCCCTGACTACTTCTTTTTGTTACTGTGCTCATAATAATAAAAAGAAAGAGTTATTCTTGTAAGTTTTCTATATCTACTGTAAATTGTATATTTATATTTTTGTAATATAATAAGATGTGTACAGTGTTTATACTTTGTAAGTATTAAATTTTCCTAAAAGCACTAATAACTGAATTTTATTCTCTATAATACTTGAAATTACCAAAATTCTAAAGAATATTACTTTTTTTATTTTATTTAAAAATTACTTATTTACATTAATTCAACACTTAAAATGTTGAACACAGTCATATTTTTGCAACAATTTCCTCAAGTACATAATTCCTACAAACCATCTCCAATATTTTCAAGGTCATTAAACTGGATAGGAATGAAGGTATGATATATTTTCATGAGACCAGATAAAGACAAAATGACACTGAAAACTAGTAAAAAGTATGATAAAGAAAAAATAACACATGAAAACTATTAATAAGCAAAATATATACTGGATTCAAGACTCTCAGTAATTTTTATATACTATGAGAACTTCAGACATAGATAAAAATGACACTGAATACAACTAAATATTAAAATATATATGGTAAACATTAATATAAATATTTTTGGATTTTAGCTTTTATTTAGGAAATGTAGGCTACATAGTTTTTAAACAAGAGTTTCTTTTGTAAAAATATATTTTTATATTATAAACACAAAATTCTTTAAGTTAGTTATCACAATGTGGTTAATAAATCATCATTTACATCTGTGTACACTCAGCAAGGAAAGTGAGGATACAGTTTTTTTAAATCTTCGGACATATGTTGCTCAATAATGCAACATCTGGCAACTTTAGAAAGGGGAGGAGCTTCCGTCTTATTGTGTTTGTTTTTTGCTTGACCTCTTATAACTTTCAATCATAGTCTACGATAATGAAATCATTGATACTTAAATGCAGTAGTAAGTTTCACAGTATTCGTTCAAGTTGTAATTTGCAACAACAGTTCTGAGCAAAATAAACATTTTTCGACGTAACTTACCAAGCAACCTTACACAAATGAATTTATGACACCACATTGAACGGAATGCTTGCATAATCGGAAACGTGATCTTCCATAATGAAATCAAGAGTTAAATTTGAGCAATGTCCAACAAAAAGGAATGAATGCATTGTTATGATGAGAGAGAGAGAGAGAGAGAGAGAGAGTCTGCTGTTGTGTAAGCCTAGGCCTACATGTACTGTAGAGCTAATTTCATTATTTTTTTTCTTTTAGAGAATGAGCGATACTATATTTGTAAAGTATGTTTTAGCAATGGAGAGAGAGAGAGAGAGAGAGAGAGAGTTGCTGTTGTGTGAGCCTAGGCCTATCGGTAGAGCTACTCATTTCATTATTTTTTTCTTTTAGAGATTGAGCTACACTATATTGGTATAGTATGTTTTAGTAATGGCGAGAGAGAGAGAGAGAGAGAGAGAGAGAGAGAGAGAGAGAGAGAGAGAGAGAGAGAGAGAGAAACTATGGCAACGTCAAGAAACATCCAGTTACTTGTGTTTTCCCCCAAAGTTCCTGCGCTGCCCTTCACATCATAGAGAACGCCCTTGCGGATTTAAATAGATTTGGTCAACCTACCTAGGTGTCACAACATTTACTGCCATTAATTCCAGCTGACTTTTAACACCGTGAAATACAAACATGAATGTGTAAAAATTAAAGAAATTATCATTACCTCGTATGATGATGCAATAATAAGCCTGTTCATAACGGAAAACGAGTAAATATTGCTGTTCTGATGAATAGTACTACACCGAGATATCCACATACTATCTTTTAGATCTCTATGAACGAAGTCATCTGAGAAATTCTGATTACTTCGTACATGCATGGTGTTTTTAAGTATCTGAACGTTTTTGTTTTGTAGATTTAACATATATGATATAATTTGCATTGTATTTTCATATTCTAGAGTAAATTTACCGAGATTATGTGTTTTCTGTAAGAAAAAAATTGAAATTCGATGAACAAAATCTAATGAAAACTGTATCTTCACTTTTCTTGCCGAGTGTACATAAGTCAGTCAGATAAGAAAGTACTAACAAGCTGATAATGCAACAAAATACAAATTATTAGAATGTGCATATAATGTTACATTTTAATAATCAGGAAGGATTTCATGAATTACTCCCAATTCTCGAGATGGACATATTCTGAAGGAAGAGATGAAAAGACACTTTTCTTATTTTTCCTTATATCATGGATTCCTGTCAATGAACGGAACCTGCAGGACAGTTAACATATTCACGCAGGTGGTCACGTTGAGCCTTCCCAGTCCTGGTTGCTGTGGGGAAGTCAGGCTTGGTAAAATTACGTCAGACGTCCAGCTGCCAGGTAGGACCTCACTCCTGGCATGAGGATATCTCGTCGTAATTAAATTATGCAACACACAAGCGGTCAACACCATGGACTCGATACAATCATGACGAAGATGTATGGGCGTGTGAAACACTCTGAACCTATGGGAGACAAAATGGAAAATATTTATTTAGTTATTAGATGGTATACAAAAGGTATTACATATTACATATGTATTTCACCAAGCAGACCAGATAAAGACATTAGGCTAATAATAATTGTGAACATATCTACCTGCTTGCTAGGATCCCAAAGGCATTCTCCACTGTACGTCTTACCCTGCTTAGTCAATAGTTGTAGATGCATTCAGGTTTTGTCAGCCATCGTGCAGGGTGTGGTTTCATCATATACTTCTTAAGAGCGAAGGCGTCCTCTCCAGTGAAGAAATAGTCGACTGGGGGTTTATCTTCAGTTTCGTTTGGCGATCTTTCAGGGGCAGGCAGCTTGGCTTCATGCCGATCCAGCATTTTGCCGAGCTGTGTCTTGGCAAAGACACCACCATCAGACTCGGACCCTATAGCACCTACATCCACGTACAGGAACTTGTACTCAGCGTCAACAACTCCTAGTAGAATGACAGTAGAACTTATAATTAAAATAAAGAGTTCTTCCAAAGGTTGGGTTCTGGATGCAAATGTGTTTCCCGTCTATTGCTCCAAGGGTGTGTGGGAAATTTCATCATTGCTCAAACCCACGGGCTACCTCCTTCCATTCCTCTGGGGTGCTGGGTACCTGCATGACCTCATCTCCATAGGCAGCTGCAATGGCCCTACAAATCTCAGGCACAATGCTGCAGATCGTGTTGGCAGCTACACAGAATTGGTAGGACAGGCTCCTGTAGGATTCTCCAGTTGCAAGGTAACAAGGGGTAATTGCAACACGCAGGCCTGGCTCAATGGGTCTCCTCCAGAATGTGAGGGTCTTCTTTATGTAGGGTGTGACATGTTCCACAATTTCATTGAAAAGCTCCTCCATAATCCTGATAAAATTCCTGTACAGTCCTGGATTTTCAGTTGCCAATTCTTGCATCAAGTTGTCAGTGTATCCTTTCTCCTTTCTTCTTTGTAAGTAGGGACAGACCCAGCAATGTCTTGTTTTCTATGCTTCTTGAGTTTTCGTTCCTCCAGGCACCTTAGGATTCTTAACTGCAACATGGCATTGTGAAAATCCTGTTGGTTCTCAGGTATGAGGTGTAGCAAATCCATCTCCTCCATGTTCTTGCTCTGTCTGTGGCTGCAATGAGAATGATCGGTGATGAGTTCACCTGGCACTTTATATATGGTGGCATCCATGTTCACAACACAGTTATGATGGCATTGCACATGTCACCATGTGACGTAACTACAGTGCAACTGAATTGCCATGCATCGCCATGCCTTTACGCACTACGCCATCCTGTCCCAACTGCCAAATTTGGCCGTGGCCTACATAATCAGTGATATACGTGTATGACTACGTACGTACGTAATCTCATCTCCACATACACAATGCTGTCGCTATGGTTAACTGCATATGTCACCATGGTGTTGTAATCAGCTGACAATTGTTCTTTTTTTTTGTGGCCCAAGGACCGCAACTGATGGCAATGATTGTCAAAACCAGCCATTACGATGTGGTCAGTCTTCAATCGTCAATGTGTGATTCGGGCATAAAGGTTATCACAAGACCTTCCAATATTTTCCTGTTTTGACCAGTATAAAAGTTATCCTAAGATTATCCTATATTTTCCCATTTTTACCAGTATAAAAGTTATCACAAGACTTTCCAGTATTTTCCTATTTTGGCCATTATAAAAGTTATCATAAGACTTCCCAATACTTTCCTGCTTTGATCAGTATAAAGGTTATCACAAGGCTTTCCAATATTTTCCTATTTTGACCAGTATAAAAATTATCCTAATACTTTCCAATACATTCCCATTTTGACCAGTATAAAAGTTATCCCAAGACTTACCAATATCTTCCCATTTTGTGACTTTCCAATATTTTCCCATTTTGACCAGTATAAAAGTTATCCCAAGACTTACCAATATTTTCCCATTTTGACCAGTATAAAAGTTATCCCACGACTTACCAATATTTTCCCATTTTGATCAGTATAAAAGTTATCCCAAGACTTTCCAATATTTTTCCATTTTGACCAGTAAAAAGTTATCCCAAGACTTACCACTATTTTCCCATTTTGACCAGTATAAAGGTTACCCCAAGACTTTCCAGTATTTTCCCATTTTGACCAGTATAAAAGTTATCCCAAGCCTTACCAATATTTTCCCATTTTCACCAGTATTAAAGTTATCCCAAGACTTACCAATATTTTCCCATTTTGTGACTTTCCAATATTTTCCTATTTTGACCAGTATAAAAGTTATCCCAAGACTTTCCAATATATTCCCATTTTGATCAGTATAAAAGTTATCCCAAAACTTACCAATATTTTCCCATTTCATGACTTTCCAATAATTTCCTATTTTGACCAGTATAAAAGTTATCACAAGACTTTCCAATATTTTCCCATTTTGACCAGTATAAAATTTATCTGAAGACTTAGCAATATTTTCCCATTTTGTGACTTTCCAATATTTTCCCATTTTGACCAGTATAAAAGTTATCCCAGGACTTTCCAATATTTTCCCATTTTGACCAATATAAAAGTTATCACAGGACTTTCCAATATTTTCCTATTTTGATCAGTATAAAAGTTATCCCAAGACTTTCCAATATTTTCCCATTTTGACCAGTATAAAAGTTATCACAAGACTTTCCAATATTTCCTATTTTGATCTGCATAAAAGTTATCCTAAGACTTTCCAATATTTTCCTGTTTTGACCAGTATAAAGGTTATCACAAGACCTTCCAATATTTTTCTTTTTTGACCAATATAAAAGTTATTGCAAGGCTTTCAAATATTTTCTCATTTTGACCAGTATAAAAGTTATCCTAAGGCTTTCCAGTATTTTCCCATATTGACCAATATAAAAGTTATCCCATGGCTTTCCAATATTTTCCTATTTTGACCAGTACAAAAGATATCCCATGACTCCAATATCTTTTCACAAGCCTAACCTAGGTTTGATTTATCTGGCCCTAAACACACTCTGAAACTCACCTGACTGCTCAGTTAAACTCATGAAAAGAAGGAAGTTAACAGTAAAAATGGTTTCCAAATGAAATGCAAGACTTCACAATTTGGGTTTTATTACAAGAATCAGAAGGATATTGGAAGGGAGCTTCTCACTAGCTCTGTGGCACTGATATTACATTATTCACAAAGCAAAGTGCCACTCTAAAAGATTTACCATCTATGGTAAAATTCTTAACTACAGAATTAATTGTCTCTAGCAATAAAATCATTGTGGGGAAACCTCTAGATTACATAAACACACAGATCCTCTTTCCTAGGCTTGTAAGTCTTCTGGAATGAATCTTGAAGTGATCTTCCACGTTGGGAATTAGGAATTGGCACCCTAGGCGAACAGGGGGACACAACAGCAAACGCCTATTCTGCAGGACAAACTTACTGTCGCCTTGATGCCAAGAAAACACTTTCTAGTTCACTTAGGGAATGCCGAAGGCTGAGAGGGAGTAATATGAAACAGCAAGGTTTGGAGTTGCTTACGTTACCCAAAATGAAAATGTTAACACTACACTATTTTTTCTCATAACTCCAAGGGGCAGAAATATCAGAATGATTGAAAATTATAGTGGAAGACTGGCCGCCGTAACAACAAAATCCAGACTACACCTTCCCCATAGGATGTGCCATCTTGATAAATGCAGGCCAGACTTTGCAGTAAGGCAAAGGACTTGGTGGGACTATTCAACGACAAAGAGGTACTGGGTCAGAGATGGAGAGGGCAGTCAGAGACTGACCTGACAAGGACTCCCTTGTCCCCCTTGAGTCAAGGCCTTTATATAACCTTTGGTCCAGTCTCCAAGTCCTTTGTGTTGCGTGTGGCGTTTGACAGTTGCCTGGCGAATTCCATGTTTTTGGTGGCACACCGGAGTCGTGCTGGAAATAGGGAGAGGACGAAAGCTCAGGGGAAACCAAAGGGTTACAAAGGAAGGATTAAAGGCTCAGAGAGAAGGGGTGAATTTGTCATGAAGGCTCCAAGAATTTTAGTGGATGCTAATGTCAGGGTTGTTGTGAACATCCCCAGCTTCTCGGTCCTGGGTGGTCATGTGTTTGACTCACCATCTGTACTTTTACTTGATTTAACTAAATTTGAAAAAGTGAGTGAAGCTTCACGTGCTATATATTTGTGTGTGTGTCTGTGTATGGATGTATGCATATATTAATGCCCTCATTAATGCCCTATATATATATATATATTTATATGAATGGCTCATAAAATAAGCAAACAAAATTTTGAAAGTTGCTATATTTCCATTATATATTTTTGCCTTTGAGATGACGCAAATGTACATTGGTCGAAATCTTGTCATTCACACTTCCTTGGACCTTATTTTATGGACCTTATATATATATATATATATATATATATATATATATATATATATATATATATATATATATATATATATATATATATATATATATATATATAAGGTGATATAATTTTTATAACCATTTTGTAGGGTCTGTACTGTCTCTGTGAAAATTTTTGATTTTTTGCTTGCAAGATTCGTCATTTGTTGTGAAGACGTGATTTTAAAATGTCTTTTCTTACAGATATGTTGTGTGTTGTATAAACTTATGATTCTGTGGGATATGGTTCCCCTTTTGTTTAATCTTTTAAAATTGTATTTTGAAAAGCTTATCTGGTCCCTACATCCTGTCTGCCGAGAGAAAGGGTTGCTTCTCTGTTTATTCAGGTGCTTTGGGGAAAAAACATCCACTTTCTTATCTGACGAATTGTCACCCAGTCGGCGAGTTAACCTGTTATGTTTTTATCACTGTGTGCTTATTACGTCATTATTAACTCTGCCTATGCCTATTCTATTCGTAACCTAAGAAAGAGAGACAGAAAAATAGCAAATAAGTGCTGTTATTTTATATCTAATGTGTTTGCCCAGCTGCCCAGGTTGACAAAAGGTTTTGTGAACCCTGGCCAGGAAGTGTCAATCATAGCGATAACGCCAGTTCGCTTCGAAGCAATCGTGTGTACAAGTATACTTGTATACGTGTGTGTATGTGTATTCATACATGTGTATTCTCTGTGAACACCCTATGTGTATTCTCAGCCTACGAAACTTAAAATACAGTGTCTTCTTAGAGACAGATCAGTCTACTGGCAAGGGTCATTAGAGGCAGAACCAGACCTCTCTCTCTCCCTCTCTCTCTCTCAATAGTCCCGATATTATAACGGGAATGACAGAAATATCCATTGTAAAAGCTTTGTTAAACTCACCCCAGGAGTGTGTTAATTGTGTAAAAGGGTTCAGGAATATTTTGTACAAGTGTTGAAGAGGAGATATATATTGGTGTAATGTTTACTAAAGGTAATGTGGTGAGTATTGAGTTTTGTTAATATTCTTGGTAAAAGAGAATTGTTATGTTTGAATAAGTCATAGAAAGAAGTGAGTCTGACTTTTCTTTTTATCTTCTTCTTCTTCTTTTTCTTTTAACGTGCTTTTATTCCCATTTTTGTATGGGGTATAAGGAAACGTTATATAAAAGATTGATATAGTTTTTAAACACATTATTGGTGATTGTGGTGTTTTCATTTTTGTGTATCGCATTCTTATATGTCTGTGCTATCATATTATTGTGATTTTATTGTTGCTGTGTTTTGCTGGTAATTTCTTAGCATTTTGTTAGTGCCTACCTGTTATAGAGATTTTTGGAGAATGTTATATGGATTTCAATAAGTAATATTTTGGTGACTGTTTGTAATTGTTGAAACAGGTAAATGTTTGGCACTTAGTGATAGTTAATAGTTTGATTCTTACATAATCAGATTGTTTTCTTGATAAAGCAAAGTTTTGTGAATTAAACTTGATTAAGAGATACTTAAGTCTTACACCGTTGTCCATTAATGGTAAATCTTTTGAGATTGTAAATTTTACATATAACTTTTGAACTTAGAAATAAATCTGTTTGTTTAAAGTTTTTAAAACATAGCGTTTCATTTTGATTACCAGTACTTACAGACATTAATGAGTGTGTATAAGGTAAGTGATATTCCTGTTTGTTCACCTAAGACTTATCTAGGTAAAATAGAACCAGAGAGACAGCTACAGTGCTGGTTGAAGTGAAACTCATATTCCATTAATCTGGATATAACTTAATAATTGTTACCTCATCCATAACTTGATAAAGTTACATTGATTTTCTCCAGTGATAAGTAAGTTTGTGGGATCATTGTACCTTTAGTGATTCAGTCGAAGCTTTGTTATGAGGTTTCAAGTATCTGGTCGATGTGAGGTAACTTTTGATATTATCATTTGTACAACAGATTTGTTGGCCTAGGCCTATTTGTGTAATAACCAGGTGCTTGATCACTTCGTAACAATATATATAAATATATATATATATATATATATATATATATATATATATATATATATATATATAAATTATATATATATATATATATATATATATATATATATATATATATATATATATATATATATATATATATATATATATATATCTCACAAGAAGCCACCATAAAAACACCCTGTTTTATTGTTTTATCCTTGACCTAGCATTTGCTTAGCGTGGGTCGAAGGTATTGAAAAGAGGGATATGGCCCCTTCCTAAAGAAGCTTAGCATCCTTAAGCTACTTTACAACTTTCTCTTTTGGGGCAGAGTGAACTGTGCGGGATTCTTTTGCAGGTATCCCGCCAAGAAGCGACCAGATGTTCAGCAAACCTGGACACACAACTCATGGAAGATGACTCCTGCACCGTCCCGCCCCCGCCCCCGTCCCTCGGCCGATGCCTTAAATAGAGACAGATGAAGGAGACGAAGGTCAGACATTCGAGGAACGTCATGAAGTCGTGAGGTGGATTGCCATAAGATGCGTGCGGGACTGGTATACTGGAGGAGTGATAGACGCCCAATCTTCGTCACAGGAGCACACATCCCAGTCATATTTTGCCTAGTGATCCATTTTCGCCAAAGAGTCCCTATCAGTCACGAATTGCCCTTCAAGTGTTTTCTTTTAAAGGCCAGTAAATTCCAATTTTCCTTTGCCTCGTGATACCAGTGTTATTCAAATGTCTGTGTTTTAAGTGATTGCCTATCTTTGCTCATTCAAGGCCTTGTGGCGCACTCAGCGTGGCCCGGAATTCCTGAGTATTTCTCCCCCATTTACTGGCTTGTAATACCTGAACCTCTCATTTCAGAGGGACCAATTCGCAGTGGAATATCCTTGGACTGTGCCTTGTGAAAACCCCACTAACGGATTCCAAGTTCGAGTTCATCAGTAGAAATATCCCTTCAGGCAGCCCGACAAGCCTGAATGCCACATTCTTTCATCTTCTGGTATTCTTTTTGTGTAAATATACATAATTTTAATTTACCTTTAATGTGTTTACACACACATTCCTTGTGAGTAGAGCCCTAAGCTCATATGGAAATCCCCCTTTTTCTTGTTTTTTATGATTACCTGGACCCACAAAGTTAGATAACAAGGCTAGCATAACGCTAAGCGTTGATACCTGGCTCATAGTGACCATTTCCCCAGGTATAATCATAAATATATATATATATATATATATATATATATATATATTGTAAAGATTAGCGCCAAAATACGCTATGAAAAGCGCCCTCCTTTCTGCTTTGCTCGGCCGATAGATAGGCCTCTGTCTATTTTAAACCAGTGAGAAGTAGTGGATACTGGCTTGGGTTAGTTTGAACCAGTGAAAGTCCGGGGTATAAGGGCTCAGAGATATAATCGTTGGGGGACAAGTAATCTGGCTTTGCACCGTTTTCTTTGGTACAGGAAAGTAAGATCGTTTTCTATGATAGCAGCGTGCCCTGGGTCAGGACATCGCCCCCCCCCTACCCCTGTCCAGAAGCAATAAAAGGTCAGGGCGAGGACAGTTCTCTCTCACACCGGTCGTTAGTTTAAGCGGAGAAGTCACACTTCTGCAGGTCTTGCCCCCCTGCCCTCCGTTCGGCTCGCCGCCACGTGGACAGTCTTGCCGCCCTTTTTGCTCTGTGCCCCAATCCACGTGGCCTTAGAAGACTGCAAGTGGGGATTGCAAGTCTCCAAACGCGAGCTGATACTCAACGGCGGCCTTTTCATCATCCCACGGGCGCCCTCTGCCACACCAATCTACGACTTGAAGCAATACCTTGGAGAGGGAGGCCCTTTGTCGACGCTCCCACACGTGGTCCCTGGCAGAAGACGTCGTCAGCCTTACGCCCCTACAAATGTGGTAAAGTACCCAAAACGAGTTGCTAGTCACGATTACTTCGCCCTTTTGCATTTATTATCTTCTGGGCCCATAACTTTGTATTCCCTGATGTTTCTTGGTTCAAGCCCGGCCCACGTGTTCACAGCTTCTTTCCTTTGAGTCACAAGTAACGCCTCGAGGAGTCCTTGGCGCCTTCAGTGCACCCCCGAGTAATTCATTCCCCAAATTCCAGCATTAGATGTGTAACGTGGGTCCTAATATCGTTTCAGAAAGACGCCTGTAGCAGAATTATCCTTGGTCCGTGTTCCTGGCATTCCCAAGCTCCCCCCGCTTCGGGAGGACTTCTGCAGCAGTAATTTACCGTGTTTTCAGTTAATTTTCCCTTTGATCTTGTGTGCTATAAAATATAACTATTTTTATATCCACGTGTTTCACGCACTTCCCATTGAGAAGGAGCCCTCTGCTCCATGTACTTCTTTTTTTGTTTGTGTTTTATATGTCCTGGGTATCTTGCAAGGCCATTTTCGAGTAAAGTAATAAATGTGGAGTCATAAGAACCACCTGCACCAGGAAACATATAAAAATGGCGACCTGACCAGTGATTCTCGTAATGATTGCATCCCCCCCTCTTCCCCTTTGTTGTTTGTGTTGCAATTTGTGAAATCAGCAATTAGCTCAGCTAAGCTGGATACGAGACAGATTACAAACCTTTGAAAAGCCAGCGCAACAGGCCAAGGAAATTCTGCGTAAGTAAACTGTGTTTATTTAGCGTAGGACGCTTTAGCAAACGTGACTAACCCTAGGAATTTTTTTATAGTAGGGCACATGTCAGAGGAAAACGAGAGAGAGAATCGCCGAAATTTAGCTTTGGAAGCCTTTGCACGCGGCTTGCATGCCATTCAATTAGGTTATATAGATGCTAAATCATTAAAGGAATAGTGCGCATATTCCTCCTGTAGAAACGAGTGATTTCGAAACCGAATCCTTAGATAGGCGCGAGAAATCGACGGAAACCACGTGTTCACAAGTCAGACTAGCATCGCTGACTCATTTTACTCTCTTTCTCTCTCGTTTTAGAAATAGGAGCGAAAGCGTATATTATACGCCAAGGACGAAAAGGGGTCAACAACCGTCGTCTGTTCCCTCAGTTCGGGGAAGTCCCGGAGCTTTGTTTACTTCATTCATTCAGCACAGACGGCCTATAAGATAACCACACCGAGACACGACCTTGGACCGTCATTTCGTGGCCCAGTTAGGAATGTGTAAAAATTTGTTTGATTTTCTTCGTGCTACCAAATTGTTTTGCATTATTGGGGGTCTGACATCATATATTGTTCTGTTTTTTTGTGCTTTGTTTTGTGCTTTTACTACGGCTGCGTGTGTTGCCTATCTGTTGTGAATGTGGGATGGCCACCCACCTAATTGCCCTTGAGAATAACACTTCTCCCATAAGTCAGTAAAACTAGCGCCCTCGCTGATCAGACGTCGTCTGTGCGGAAATTCTAGGGAGCCTATATATTCTATTCTTGTCCCCAATAAACCCGCTTCGTCGGTCAGTTGGTGAGACCAATTCATTTCCCATTCAGTCCCCAGATAAGCCCGTCTCATCGGTAATTCGGGAGACCTATATATATATATCCCAAGCTAGTCCCCAAATAAGCCCATTTCGTCGGTAATGCGGGAGACCTATATATATATCCCAATCTAGTCCCGAAATAAGCCCGTTTTGTCGGTAATTAGGGAGACCTATACATTCCTGTCTTGTCCCCAAGTCAGCCCGTTTGTCGTTACCTTGGGAGATCAATCCTTTGCTAATACATCGTCCCCAATCAGCCTGCTCCGTCGGTAAAATCGGGAGACCAATCATTGCTAATCCATCGTCCCCAATCAGCCCGCTCTGTCGGTAAATCGGGAGACCAATCATTGCTAATCCATCGTCCCCAATCAGCCCGCTCCGTCGGTAAATCGGGAGACCAATCATTGCTAATCCATCGTCCCCAATCAGCCTGCTCCGTCGGTAAAATCGAGAGACCAATCATTGCTAATCCATCGTCCCCAATCAGCCCGCTCCGTCGGTAAATCGGGAGACCAATCATTGCTAACCCATCGTCCCCAATCAGCCCGCTCCGTCGGTAAATCGGGAGACCAGTCATTGCTAATCCATTGTCCCCAATCAGCCTGCTCTGTCGGTAAATCGGGAGACCAGTCATTGCTAATCCATCGTCCCCAATCAGCCCGCTCCGTCGGTAAATCGGGAGACCAATCATTGCTAATCCATCGTCCCCAATCAGCCCGCTCCGTCGGTAAATCGGGAGACCAATCATTGATAATCATCGTCCCCAATCAGCCCGCTCCGTCGGTAAATCGGGAGACCATTCATACGCCCTTTGGAAAAGGGTCCAAGATTCCCACAGCTCTGGGAAATTAATTCTGTGTGTTACTAGCGTCCTCTCCCGCCTGCAAAATGTCGACGCGGTCTCAGCAGAGCGAGGATTTCAAGTTCTTCATGTCCTCAGGGAAGGAACTCGGCCTTTCCGGGAGAGAACTAAGAGACTGGGTACAGGAGAGGATGGACGCCATACAGGCAGAGAGACAGGCTCAGGAGAGACGAGAAGAAGCAGAGAGACAGGCTCAGGAGAGACAAGAAGAAGCAGAAAGACAGGAACGAGAAGCAGAAAGACAGGCTCAGGAGAAACGAGAAGAAGCAGAGAGACAGGAACGGGAAGCAGAGAGACGGGCCCAGGAGAAACGAGAAGAAGCAGAGAGACAGGCTCAGGAGAGACGAGAAGAAGCTGAGAGGGAAGAAAGGGACAAGCAGCGTGCCCATGAACTTGCAATGCTGCAACAGAGTGGCCCTTCGCCCCCACCTGCCCCCCAGGGAATGAGTGCCTTCAGCCAGGCTATCGCCTGCATGCCGAAGTGGACGGAGGCCGAGCCCGAGGTGTGGCTCGACAGCGCCGAGACAGTGTTAAAGGCCTGCCCCCTGAGTGCCGCCAAACTCTCCCTGGTGTTGGGAAAGTTCCTTGGAAGGAAGGCCCTGATTGCTTACAAGACCCTCCCACCGGAGGAGCAGGAAAATTGGGAGGTCGTACGCCAGACTATCGCAAAGGCGTACAAGATAACCCCAGAACGTTGGAGGAGGCGCTGGTGCGGGCTGGTGAAGGAGGCCAATCAGACCTGGGAAGACTGGGCATACCAGTCCGAGTGTGCCCGTGCCAAATGGTTCGAGTCCGTGGGGGTTACGACCCTCAACGAGGCAATTGAACAAATACAAATAGAGAACTTCCTACTCTACACCCCACCGGCCCTCGCCACGCACATCGCCGAGAAGGAGCCCCCAACCTTAGCTGATTGCTGCCGATTAGCAGATCTATGGGACACCCATCACCCCCAGGAGAGCTCCCTCCAGCGCAAAATTACTCCACCCGCCTACCTTTCGGGTGCCCCTCTGCCGAAGAATGGGCAATCACAGAAGCCCGTTGTGTGCGGGTTCTGTAAAAAGATCGGGCATGCCAAAGAGCAATGCCGCAGTAAACCACCAGCGTCCCCCTCTCCCGGACAGCCCCCTAATAAGTTGCCTGCGCCCTCTGCCGGGGCAGTGCGAAGAGATTTCAGCCAAACTTTTTGCACGGCGTGCAAGGTTTATGGCCACTCTTCCTCATGGGCAAAATGCCCTAGAAATAATAAGGCAGGAACTCCCACCGTCGCCCTGGCAGTAACGAATCCCGAGTCCTTAGGCCCTCCTGCCGAGGGTCCCATCTATGTGGCACCTCCTCGAGGTAAATACTCAGCACGCCAGGACAAGGTATTTGACAACTCTGGCGTGCAAATTTCCCTCATAAGGAGGGACAAAGTTCCCTATGGAGCTATAATTGACCGACGCAAGCTCGTCACCATTGAGGGTATAAACGACTTTAAGATGATCCTCCCTACGGTCCAACTGAGGGTCACCCGACCCCACAGAGCCAGGACCCTTCGTCTCGCCGTAGCGAAACATTCCAGGAGGCTATGACGTCCTCCTGGGCCAAGACTTTACGTCCCATTTCAAGCCACAACCATTCCGGGGTCCCCATTCCCCAATAAATCATCCAAATCCGAGTCCAGTGCCCGGCACGGCATCAGTGCCAGTGCCGAGGCCTCAGCCAGATCTCCCTTCAGGAGAATCTCGGCTTTCAACTCCTCTGCCAGTGCCCCTTAGGCGCACTGAGCAGTGCCAGTCTCCGTCCGTCCAGCCAGACGAGACCACCACCACATCACCGCCAGTGCCAATGTCAGTGCCTGAGCTGGTCACCCCTGCATGCAAGTCGACCCCGCCCCCTCCGGCCGTCCCCTCTCTCTCGCTGCCCGCCACAGATTCCTCCGCGAGTCATGATTCTGCCCCACCTTCCTGGGCCGATGAACTCTGCGAACTGCGCCGGTTAATGTCCGAGATGGCGAACAAAATTCCTGGGTCAGTTGTCGCAGCAGCTGACCCAGATGCCACCCCTTGCTGCCCTTTGGCCTCGGGCCCTCCGATTCCCCGGCCAAGGACAATGGTCCAAGGAGGAGAGGTTCGCGGCGGAGTTACCACGGGTGTGGGAGATCGCAGGTAGTCCACAACGAGCCCCGAGCTCTTCTGGCCCCTGTGCAAACTTGGCATAGGGCCCCCATCTTCATCTCTTGAACGTCTTGGCACCTTTCATCCAGGAGAGGATGTCAAGGACTTCCGCTACCTTCTTCATTTCCTTTGGAATTTCTATCCCTCATCCTTCTCTATCGATCTTTCCTTCACACTTTCCCTTACTTACCACCGCAAGCGGCAGTTAACATGTGGGATATCATCCCCTTTTAAAATGCACTAATCATTTTATTTTGAAGCAGTAAGAGAGACAGAGTGGGAAGTGGCACGCCCTTACGCCCATCCTTTGGCACAAGGCAGATGTGTCAGCTCTTCCTGAAGGGGTCGCGCCCTTTGGGTTTCCTTTCCCAGCCCTTGGGCTGAGAGTTAGCTCTGACCGTCGTCTGTTGGCGATGGAAGTTAGATTAAGAAGTAAACCATAAATACCTCACTCTGTTATCCTTCGTTTTCTGTGTATATTATTTACTCTTGCATTTAATCTTTTCCTCTATTTGTTAACAAATCTCGAGTCACAAGACTCCTGCCCTTACGAATTTTAACGTTGACCTTTTAATCCCCGCGGTGTGGCCCGCCCTTTAATAAGAAATCACGTCCTTCGTTTGTCATTCTGTGTAGTTTCTTTTTTTATGTTTTATTGAGTTATTCTTGTGGAGAATGTCACCCTTATTCATTTCCCCCTTCATGTGTTTATTCCTCCCATTCATACATCGAGTAGTCTATTTATAGCTTACACCCGAGTTGTAAGCTGCAGACGTAAAAATTTAGCGTCGTTTAAGTTGGCGAATTAAAACCTGCGAATAATCTCTTTGCCTCGCAGCTGTCAAGTTATTGTCCCCTCAGTTTAGCGTTAGTGGGAGATATTAGCTATGCTCGTCGAGCTTATGAACAATTGGATGTCGATTGAAAAGAAGAATTGAATTCTGTTATTACAATTTTGGTAAAGGGGATATTATTTAAAACCTACAATGTATTGTCACGTATGCCGCCTCTTCAAGGCACAACTAATAGCATGCATGTAATTCCAGGATAGCATTAAGAAATTAGTGGGTTTACATTTGTTTCCTTTTAAATCCTGCCTTGTATGTTTTATTTTGTTGTTGTTATTTTGTAATTTTGAAGTGTTCTTAGTTTATTTTTCTTTTGAGCGCCTTATTACCCCAGTAAAGTAAAACGAATAAAGAATGGGTAGAATCAGTACCTAGGAAGTATTTAAACAATAATTAATTTGAAAATGAGTTCACCCTTTTATTGTATATTCTAAATTGCACTCTGCTCCTAAAGTAAACCTTCAGTTTGTTATTGATCAGTGTGGCAGCAGAGTTTTGCAAATAAAGTACAGTAACAGTTGTAGCAAAGCAGAAGATAGAGTAAAGTCGAACGTTTTCTTCGCTCATTTTTGCTGTTATCAATATTCGCACCCGATTATAGGTGTGAATATTATCTTGCCAGGGGAGCTGTAAAGATTAGCGCCAAAATACGCTATGAAAAGCGCCCTCCTTTCTGCTTTGCTCGGCCGATAGATAGGCCTCTGTCTATTTCAAACCAGTGAGAAGTAGTGGATACTGGCTTGGGTTAGTTTGAACCAGTGAAAGTCCGGGGTACAAGGGCTCAGAGATATAATCGTTGGGGGACAAGTAATCTGGCTTTGCACCGTTTTCTTTGGTACAGGAAAGTAAGATCGTTTTCTATGATAGCAGCGTGCCCTGGATCAGGACATCGCCGCCCCCCCCCTACCCCTGTCCAGAAGCAATAAAAGGTCAGGGCGAGGACAGTTCTCTCTCACACCGGTCGCTAGTTTAAGCGGAGAAGTCACGCTTCTGCAGGTCTTGCCCCCCTGCCCTCCGTTCGGCTCGCCGCCCCGTGGACAGTCTTGCCGCCCTTTTTGCTCTGTGCCCCGATCCACGTGGCCTTAGAAGACTGCAAGTGAGGATTGCAAGTCTCCAAACGCGAGCTGATACTCAACGGCGGCCTTTCCATCATCCCACGGCGCCCTCTGCCGCCCAATCTACGACTTGAAGCAATACCTTGGAGAGGAGGCCCTTTGTCGACGCTCCCACACGTGGTCCCTGGCAGAAGACGTTGTCAGCCTTACACCCCTACAAATGTGGTAAAGTACCCAAAACGAGTTGCTAGTCACGATTACTTCGCCCTTTTGCATTTATTACCTTCTGGGCCCATAACTTTGTATTCCCTGATGTTTCTTGGTTCAAGCCCGGCCCACGTGTTCACAGCTTCTTTCCTCTGAGTCACAAGTAACGCCTCGGGGAGTCCTTGGCGCCTCAATGCACCCCGAGTAATTCATTCCCAAATTCCAGCATTAGATGTGTAACGTGGGTCCTAATATCGTTTCAGAAAGACGCCTGTAGCAGAATTATCCTTGGTCTGTGTTCCTGGCATTCCCAAGCTCTCCCCCCCCCTTCGGGAGGACTTCCGCAGCAGTAATTTACCGTGTTTTCAGTTAATTTTCTCTTTGATCTTGTGTGCTATAAAATATAACTATTTTTATATCCACGTGTTTCACGCACTTCCCCTTGAGAAGGAGCCCTCCGCTCCATGTACTTCTTTTTTTGTTTGTGTTTTATATGTCCTGGGTATCTTGCAAGGCCATTTTCGAGTAAAGTAATAAATGTGGAGTCATAAGAACCACCTGCACCAGGAAACATATAAAAAAAAAAAAAAAAATATATATATATATATATATATATATATATATATATATATATATATATATATATATTTGTTATAAAGGAGATCTTTCTTTCTGTCTGTTCTGTTGTATGATTTTTAATCTCTCCTTCTTACCTTTGTTTCTTCTAGATGTGTGTCCTTTAGCATCGCTTCACTGATGATGTGCTATCTTCTTTATATTAATTATTTTAAGTATTGTTATCTCTCAGAAAGGCGTATAGAGACGACATCGGTAATTTCTTCACTTTAATTAGTACTTAGTATTATAAGGATCAGTACAAAATTAACAAGTTACAATGATAGAAAACGAAATCACTCTGGATCTATAACTTGGCTCAGTCTATCTGGGGAACACTGAAGCGAGGGGAGGCGTACTTTCCCTTGAAGGACACAGTTCTGATCTGTTCTCTCCCTGGTGTTCTCCAGCCTGTTGAACCCCTAGAATTCTTGTTATCTGCAATCTCCACCTCCTTCTTAGCCTTATTGGAAGGATTTATCAGCAAGGTCTCCCCTTCAAGTAGCTGATTGGAAGGACTGTAGTGGGTGTGATTCAAATCTCTCCTTAGAGGACTTGATTGGAGGTGATCTTAGGAGGGTGTGCGAAAGACCTCTCCCTAGTATGTTTGATTGGAGGTTGTAGAAGTACATCACTTTGTCCAGCCCCCAGTTTCCTAGAATTTCCATGCAAATGCCTCCTGAGAAGGCGGGGTTATAGAACCAGCTGCTGTAAGCATTTAGGCTGTGCTGACTCATGAATTGGTTAGCTTAATCACGAGGCCCTTATTTCTCCCTTTTACGATTGTTTTTATGACTTCCACACGATATACTGCTTATGGTTCATGCACAAATCCTGCCTCGATCAGCGTATTGGAATCACAATAACAACAACAGCTTTTGGGCGTTATCACTGTGTTCTTTGCCTCTCTTTTTATTCTTACTTCTCTCTCCTAACTTTTTCTCTTTTCTATCTAATTTCCCTATCTATTTTACACCACAACATATATATATATATATATATACCACAACAAATATATATATATATATATATATGTATATATATATATATATATATATATATATATATATATATATATATTGTATATATATATATATATATATATATATATATATATATATATATATATATATATATATATATATATATATATATATATATATATATATATATATATATATATATATATATATATATATATATATATATATATATATATATATATATATATATATATATAACATATATATATATATATATTGTATATATATATATATATATATATATATATATATATATATATATATATATATATATATATATATATGTATATATATATATATATATATATATATATATATATATATATATATATATATATATATATATATATATATATATATATATATATATATATATATATATGTATATATATATATATATATATATATATATATATATATATATATATATATATATATATATATATATATATATATATATATATATATATATATATATATATATATATATATATATATATATATATATATATATATATATATATATATATATATATATATATATATATATATATATATACATATATATATATATATATATATATATATATATATATATATATATATATATATATATATATATATATATATATATATATATATATATATATATATATATATATATATATATATATATATATATATATATATATATATATATATATATATATATATATATGCATATATATATATATATATATATATATATATATATATATATATATATATATATATATATATATATATATATATATATATATATATATATATATATATATATATACATATATTATATATATATACAAAACATAGAAAACTGAATAAACCACTAGGTTTCGATCAATGCACATTAGCCCTCTTCTCGAAGGTTGTTATATACATGCAGAAATCTAGTGGATTTTCAATTCTCTTTGCTTCTGTTATTAGACATTCATCACTATGGCATAACAGTGAAAAGGTCTCTGTTTAGCTATTTTCCCAAACTGATTTTCCTTAGGTGTAAATTGTTGTTCTCAGCCCATTATCATTTTTCATGGATTGACTGTGTAACTTGTAAATTTAAATTTGATTATCATATTGCCCCGTGTGTTGGATATTTTATTGCTCCTATCTTTTATACTGATTTCTTCTTCTGGTTAGTTAAGGTGGCAGTCTCCTCGCTCTTTGAGAAAATTTTTTTTAGATGAAACTTCCTCTCTTGGTACAAATAAAATTGCTGTCTTTATTTGATTATTAATTAGGTGTCCAGTTTCATTATTACTCTTTTTTTTTTTTTTTTTCTCTGGTACTGGGTTTTCTGTCGTGCTGAAGCTCTGTACGTTCAATTTTTAGATGAACTGTTGAAATGTCTTACTTTTATATTCTTGTCTTCTTGTTCTTGGTACTCCTATTCTCTCTATCGGTACTTTTAATTCTCTATTATACATACAAAATGACGTTCTTTTTCGTGCATACAGGGTGTTCCTGTCCCACAATTCTGCCTGGTAGGGTGGGCACTTACGCCACCGCAAGCACATTTAAGGTCATCGTATCTTTTTTGTCTTGTATGTTCATATTTTAAGCAATTTAAAGGCTTGGGTCAAATCTCTCATTGGTTAAATGCTCTTATTTTTTTAATAAGATTGTTCATAATATTTCCAGTGGTAATTATTTTTACTTGGGATTTTGTACAATTTCTCATTTCTTTTTTGTAGGTGTCAATAACTGACTTTTAGTTGACAAGCTATTACTTTTTTTCATATCTGGGTAAATCTAATTTGTGTTGCACGCTGTTCACTACGTCATGTTTTGTAACTCTTACCATTTAAAGTAGCGATTTTCAACGTTAACAAATACTTTTCAGTCTGTTAAACGGAAATGGCTTCTATTAGCCACTCGTTTTCCTTGATTTCTCCGAAATATATTTGTCGTGATGAATGAACACATGAAATTTAATATGATTCAATTTTAATGGTGAGCTTTTCCTATCGGTTTCATGCACAAAGATACTTGGCCAATTTTTATGTATATTTTATACACACAAGTAAACCCAATGTTTGCACTTATAATAAGCAACCATAACTGGCAGCTTTGGGTACTGTAACATCCGTTGTAAATCTACTGTGACTGCAAGTACGAGGGTAAGTCAATAAGTATCCGCACTTTTATTCTAATTGTTTGTGAATAGGCTGTATGGCTTTGTGTGCTATGCCGGGTTGTAGATGGCTCCGCCCTCCTCCCTTGTGGTTGGTTTCAGCGTTACCACTTCATTGTGCTCTGCGCTGTTGAGAAGTAAGGATGGACACACCACTCTCCATTTGCACCAAAGAAGAACAATGCTCTGTAATCCGTTTTTTGTGGTCTGAAGGTGTACCAGGAGCTGAAATCCATAGAAGACTTTCAGTACAAAACAGGGCAATGTTTTGCCACGACGTAGTGTTTATGAGTGGATTGAGCAGTTCAAAAGCGGTCGGACAAATGTGGAGGATGAGAAACTCGATGGATGCCCAGCCACAGCCACTACTGACGCTAACATTGAACAAGTCCAAGCCCTGATTCTGAATAACCGACGATTGACTATTGATGAAGTAGCTTATCATATGCACATTAGTCATGGTTCTGCATATGAAATCGTGCATAACAGGCTCAACTTTCATAAAGTTTGTGCGAGATTGGTCCCAAAACAACTTAATGACCAACACAAGCGCAATCGTTTGAGAATCTGTCGGCACTTACTGGACCATCATGCTAATGAAGGGGATACTTTTTTGAAACAAATTGTTACTGGAGATGAAACATGGATTCATCACTTCGAATCAGAGAGTAAACGCCAGAGCATGGAATGGAAACACCCCGATCTCCAGTAAAAAAAAAAATTCAAGAGTCAACCCTCTGCAGGAAAAGTGATGCTCACAGTTTTTTGGGACTCACAAGGGCCAATTCTGGAACATTACCTGGAAACAGGGTCAACAGTAAACAGTGAACGCTACAGTGATATGCTTATCAACAAGTTGAAGCCGGCAATTCGCAACAAACGCCGAGGTCTATTGTCGGAAGGCGTTCTTTTGTTGCATGACAATGCCCGTCCACATACCGCCACCCACACCATTAACACTCTTCAAGAACTTCATTTCGAGGTGTTGGAACATCCTGCATACAGTCCTGATCTCGCCCCGTCTGATTACCATCTGTTTGGTCCACTTAAAGATGCTTTAAGAGGCCGTCGTTTCGCCACCGATCAGCACGTGAAGGAAGCGGTGCATACGTGGCTCAATACTCAACAGAAAATGTTTTTTTCTGAGGGTATCGAAAAGTTAGTGCAACGATGGACCAAGTGCATTGAAAAGCAGGGTGACTATGTTGAAAAATTATGTTATTGTAAACTCTGTATTGCTGTTGTATTAAATAAAAAAAATTGGAGTGCAGATACTTATTGACTTACCCTCGTAGATTCATCAGGCACGTCTTTGCTTGTGTGTGCTTGCAAAAGGGCCTGGGCTCTGTGTTTTTCTAGGCGGTCAATTTTTTTTCTTCTCCAGCGCATCTACATCCTGTGCTTGATTCTTCAAGACACTGATGTTGCAACAAATGAGCATGTAAATACTGCAGACATCTACAGTAGCTTTGTATCACAAAAAATGTTAAAGAACTTTCCAGAAACTGTTGTATACTATGAGGCCCTCTTGGGAACTTCTGAATATGTTTAACTTATCAGTAAAACATATATATCTATAGTTAATTGATCAAGTTACCAAAACTGAGCTAAGCTAAAATTTGTTTGTAATGGGAAACAGACAATAGGTAAGGAAGTACCAGTAAAGTAAGATGCTCTGGGAGGGAAGAAAAAACCAATAGGTCTCTCAGATTTGGAAAAAAAAAAAAAAAAAAAAAAAAAAAAAAAAAAGGGTACTAATACTGTATCAAGGAATACATGAGATCCTGTGAGAAGTTTTAAACAGACTATGGAATGCATGAGATTCTGCGAGAGAAGATTTAACAGACTAAGACGAGGAAAGGATATGGGGGAAGTGGGGAGGAATTCTCGCGCATCTCCTCCAGACACCACTTATAAAAGCTTTCAGGATGATTTCAAACCATTTTGCTTCCAAACTAACCATTCATTTTTATAATCATTGGCCTACATGAGTTGAAAACAAAATACAATTTCAAATGCTATTTTATTTCACACATACATACATACCTGTAACGTGTACAAAGTACATCACTCTATGCCAGGCTCCCCTCTACATAACAACGACACTCACAATGCTATAGCAGTACATGTATAAAAACAACCTCAGAGGGAATACCACTTAACATTAAAACAAAAACGAATTTCCTGCTAACATGCTAAAACAAAGTCTGAGGCCAAGTAAAGGCAGAAAAGCTAGGAGAAAAGTAAAAACTGTGAAGAGGAACAGCTCACCTAACAAGAAAATTCAAGTAAATTATCCTGATAAAAATCTCATGTCAAAGAAAGCGATGAAAATGACAGTCAAACAAGTAAGCAAGGAGTTAGAATGAATTGAAGCATGAATGGGAAAGAAGAAAGGTTGCACCATGCATAATACCTGGCCCTCAATCCACTGTCCAGTATGAACCACGTTACTAATTTTTTTTTGTCAGCCCCATTTGGAAGAGTGAGGGGTAAGGGACAACAGCACTGGAGATATGATTAATTGGTTTGTGTGAAAATCTTTTTTGTTTTGAAAAGAACATTTGTTAATAACACATTACTTATAATTAGCCTGTATAACAATCAAAGAGACAGGATAAAAAATAAGTCCAACTCCCCTCGAAAATTCAGGTAGCTTCTGTGAGTAACGAATACAATGGAAAATGTGGCCACAGATGGTACAAGTACCAGGTACCTGATAAAGTAAAACAGCAGAGAAGAAAAGGGTGCTTTAATCTACATGGGTGTTGATCCCAAGTTGGGCAGAGGCATCCTTAGAAACATTTTACCATGTGCAACCAAGGAGTCATGGAAACCAACAACACGTACTGGTTACTCGACAGATAGGGCTGATGAGAGAAAGAGGGCCAGAGCGACATCCATGGGTGACGCTCATGCCAAGCACCAGAAGTGTAAAGGTGGGTACTTCAAGAAAAACATACCTCCTGATAAAGTAAAGTTTGAGAAAGGAAGGCACCTAAGCCATAAAGTTGATCCTGAGTTGTGTAAAGGCCTCCAGGGAAACATGTAGCTATGAGAAACGAGGAGGCCAACATGCAAAAGGACTCTTGATAGAGTGCAATCTTGGAGACTTGAGAGAAATGGTAGACGAGAGCCAGAGGGGTTGAGACACAAACTGCTGGAGATACAACTTGAGAGAGCCTACTACTGGGCAGAATATGATACCTTCAGGAGAAATTCATAACTAAACACCCAAAACCAGGGAGCTTAAGAATGAAACCTTATTCTAAGAGCGTCTCAAATGTGACGTCTGGGCCGACTGATTGGCTCCCTTGAATTCCATCAGTTGGGATGAGAGCACTGTTGAAAGGAGTATGATGCCTACTGAAGCACCACTACAGAGTTTTAGAGTAGCTCAAAAAGCGACAACACCATAAAAACCACAATCAAGGAGTGACTCAGAGGCCCATAGAAGTCTGTGGAACAACAGGAGTTACCTGGCAATGTGATAACCTGGATCATTAAAGGTGAACAGTAAGTTAATAAACAAGTTAACGAAAATCATATACCTTACTAAAAAAAAAAAGGAAAAAATGCAAAAAGAAAATTATATTTTCTGACTTAAAATATGTTAAACCTTGCAGATTGCCAGCTACTGCAAGAAAAGGAAAAACAAAACTAACATTAACCCTTTTATAGCAGCATGCATCCTATGATGCGTAATAATGGCATAAGATGACTAATGGTGAGCTGCAACTGTAACTTCGCAATAAAAAGTAATCATAAATATTAGAAAGAACATGTATATCTCTCTAAAATGAGCATATTTTATGAATGTCTTGGAAAAGAGGCCCAGCACAGGGTTGAAATGTCAACTTTTAACATGGGTAATAGACAGTATGAAGTAGCATGGCTACCAAAAAGCAGTTTGTTCGGCATATGTGACCTATAATGCAGACAGCACAGGGCTGTTCCCCATCTTCTAGTAAGCATGCTGCCAATAAGATGTCTCATTCATAACCAACCTCATTTTATTCTCATTTTGTGAATCCTACTGTTTTTGCCAGTAATCATAAATACCATACTTCCTGGCACCAAAGACGCTCCGACCTTGAAATGGCTTTGTTTCTGGGTGGCACACTTTGTGCATTTGGTCTATTGAAGTGCATTATTAAAATTCTGTGACTATGGCTACTTTAATATATTCATTATATTGTAGTTTTTTACATTTCATTCATTTTAAAAATACTTTGCTTTGTTTTTCATGTTCATTTACTTTAATATTCATTACGCTTTTCTGAGGTCGACATACCAATGAACTGAAAAACTTGAATAGACTACCAAGTAAACTATAAACTACCCAGCCACGTCTCATTGAAGAAATTTTCTTGGCCAACAGTGTCTCAGTGCATGCAAATCAATGGGGTTACAGGCAGTGCAGTATTTCAAGATTTAATTGGACAAATGCTTATGCAGCAATTTTTTACAATCACAGATTGAGGAAAACTAAACAACCCAACAGGAAATATTAGAAATATGGAATAACACTGTATTGTGCAGTTACACCTTGTAAAAAAAGAGAACTAAATAAAAACAGAATAAATATTAAAATAAACACAATACTAATATTACAAATAAACTTTTGAAGCTTCAAAGCCTGAAAATATTTTGTGTAGTTACCATTTCTAACATTAACTCAGAAGCATGACACAAACATGTTTGACTACAATAGTCTTGCTATAAGATATGCAGATTGTGACTATATCTATTTTTATGATAATTTGTTTATTTACTATTTTAACTGTGTACAGTATAATTTATACTCTTCATTCAGAGGTCATTTACTGGATTATGATTACTATCTAGCAAAGGTAACCTTCCTCTAGTGTCAAGATGGGCCTATGAAAAACATAACCTGTGGCCTCTGTGATGCACGGTAAACTTATGAGACTTATTGAAAAAAAAAAAAAATCTTCAACACGAGGAAATGTGGTATTTTTCTGATTTTAAACAAGAGTGACCAAAGACACAGGCACCAAAAGAACACGGGCAGGCGAGGGCGTACAAAGAGCTGAGAAGCATGATACCTTATAGAGAATCAATAACCATCAAAGACATGGAAATCGGGTCAAAGGAGGCCACCAATACCTGTGAAAGAGCAGGTGAACCTATAAAAGCGACAAAACACAAACTCACAACCAGTTCTTGAAAACAAGTGACAAGTCCGTACCTCTCCCATGCTGTATGTCTTGGAGACTGAAAGTGTCCAAACAGGCAAGAGAAACTGCCATCACTTGTACCGAGATCTCAGAAAAGAAAGGAACAGCAAATGATATGCCCGTAACTCGTTCCCTACGGCAAAAGAAAGTTTGTAAAGAGCAGGCGACATCTGAACGAGGGGATAAGACCTAATAGGCAAAAGCTTGTACACAACATCTTTGTAGGAGGGAAGGTGACAACAGAATGCTACACACCAAGCCAAAGACAACGTGACAGTCTTCCCTGAACATGGCTAGAGCAGGGAGGATGCGTTACATAAAAAAAAAAAATCATATAAGAAATGAGTAAAAATACCGAATTGAAGCAAGGGCATTTATTACTGTGGAGGAGAACAACAAAAATGTCTGACAATACTGTATATAGAATAAAGAATAATTAACTGTGATTATGTAAAACAATATTCCCTTTGAGTCCAAGCTATAGTTCTAATAGTAAGAATGCATACATATGGTATATCTTCCTCAAAGAGCGAAAAACTCGTCAAATGAGCTGAAGGAATATTCCATGAAAGCCCAACCTAAAGTTAGGAGCATACATGATGACAACTGTGTGCGCAAGATGTTTAACAAGAAGGTTACAAGTTCTAAATACAAATAAACTCTTACTCATTTGAATGAGTTGGCGACTAGTGGAGACAGCACTGACCAAAGCCCAAATATTCGATAAGGAAAACTTCACCAAACCTTGACACAACTGGGGGAGGGAAAAGGAATACACAAGTGGTCAATGTCGGAAACCATACCATAAGAAAAATCACAAAATAACAAAAAAGAGGTAAAGCACAAAGGCTACAACTCGGTGTAGCTCGGGATACATCGGAACATTGCAAGTTACACAGGAATATGTGTTATGTGGCTTGCTGGAGTGTGTGGACTGCGTGATTGGTATGTGCAGTGAACTTCTAACTTTCAAGTACTGTATTCAAGCCAGTGTACCTGGGACTTCATGTTTAATAAGTTTCACACAACAGATATATGAGGTTTGCTATAATAAAAACACCTGTACAAGTTTGACTCTATTTATCAAGTATAAAACTTTACCAACATCTTCCTCTCAATCTGCTTTCCAATACAGTGTAGTATATTATTATTATTAAAAAAAGAGCAATTACAGATAATGACTAACAAAAAAATTTCATAACCAATCAATCAAGTAAAATAACCTTGCATGTAACGGAATTCAGTTTTCAAGAAAACAATTCATCTTATAAAAACCATGAAAAAAAAGCTAAAACACAGAATTATATACTGTAGTCTTTAAACTATTACCTCTAATAGTCTTCCATTGACAAACCAGAACCCTTTTCTAAATTCATGAAATGACTGCAAAGGCAGAAAAATTCAGAGAAAAATTAATGCTATGAGTCATGATAAGTTACACATTAATACATTCAGTAAAGGCATTTCTCATAAACAGTCAAACTGGAAACTTAACATTACCTTTGAACCTGCACACCTGGAGAAAACCCTATGTCAAATGTAAGGCTTAGTGCTTGTTTTGTGTACGGAACGATTGTTCCCCTGTTGTGGGTGCGCTCCTTTCCCGGCAGTGCTTATTTTTTTGTTTTAGAGTTTACGTCTGTTGCAGAACGTTAATGAAGTTTGGGCAGCCATCGAATCAGGGTCTAGACAGCATAACAGCATGGACTTGTTTAATAGCAGGTAGTTGTTACCTGTTGTCTTCGACAGTTTTTGATGATGAGAACTTCAGCTAAGTTATCGAGGATGAGTTGGAGGCTCAACCTTTGTCGCCAGTGGAGAGGGGGCATTCTTCTGCTGAGACAGCAGTGTGGCTGTTGCATCGACACCGTCGTGATCATCTGTGTTTTGTGGAGATATTCCTGTTTGCTGCCAAATGGTTTCGATGATTTCACGGCAGTAGTTTGATGGTCGTCCTCGGTGACTTTTGATGCTGGTCATGACATCTCTAGGTGGATGTTCTGTTTTTGTACTGTATGAAGATTGTGATTATTATATTAGTATTATTCATGATACTTTAGTTTATGATTATTACTGATTTGATATTTGCCGCTTTGATTTTCCCGATATTTGTATATTGCTGTGGGTAACTGGTTATACCGTGGATTACGTCTATTATTATTTATGCTGTCTGTATTGTTTATTATTGTTTGATGTAGCTGAAATGTTGTTCACTTTATATAATGTTACTTTTTGCTGTGATAATGTTTAAAGTAACTCTTAATTTTGCTACGTCTAGGGTATTTTTTTATTTTTTGACTGACTCGTGGACAATGTATGATGTTTGATATTACATAACTACTTTTGACCAAACTTGACTCATTTGTAAATTTACATTACTTAATGTTTACAAAACTAGTATTAAGGGTACTTAACATTAATAAACTAGTATTAGGGATACTTAATGTTAATAAATTAGTATTAAGGTTATTTTGCTGGTTTTGTTGTTCCCCTTTCCCCATTGTTGTCTCGGCTTCTGCCAGTCTTTCCACTCCATTTCTCTGTAATTGATGATGGAACCTGATGAACTGAGGTTTGGTTCATGACACACATGACAAAGTAATCTCATATCAAACAAATATATATACAAAAATAATATATATATATATATATATATATATATATATATATATATATATATATATATATATATATATATATATATATATATATATATATATACAGTATATATAGTAATCCTTCAATTATCCGAATAGAGCCAAGGGTCCGTTGGATATGGGTGAAATCCGAATAACGGCAAGTAAAAAAATCAAGTGATGTTCAACTGTACCCTTCCTCCCCTAACCTTGTCAATACTACATAACTGCAAACACTCAGTATGCTTATAACACCAAATATCACAAACTAAAAACTATGCAAAAGGAAATTAGGTACCTTTTTCCCCCTACTTGTAACTAAATATACTGTAATAAAACTACACTTTCAAAAACAAATGCAAGGTCTTCTTTTTGTCTCCCTAGTAAATGACGCAGTTCAGTAGTCAGGTAGCCTGCCTGTGTTTACTCACAGCCTACCATGGTTTTATGACAATGTATTTTTATATAGCAACTTCCTTATTAGTGTTACCATTTATGAGATAAAAATGCGGAGGGTATGTGTGAACTATAGACCTAGGCTAGCCCAGGCGTTACACTCGTAGTATCCACTTACAAAAGTCAAATAGGCTAATATTACAGCTGTATTTAATATAAAGGTAATGGTAATGAAAGTGTTATTTTACTTACAGAATCCATTTATACTGTATTATACTGGTATATTACCATTGTAACATATATAAAAAAAATCATCCCGCTAACTGAGACTTCTACCAAAATAATTAGGAAAATAATTTTTACTTGCTAAAGGAATGTATTAATGGGATTATTTTTATTTTTGTACATAAACATAAAACGGGTATACAAAGGTAAACTAGCATATTCTATGCTAAAGTAAACTCTCCCAAAATCGCAAAACAGCCGTTTCCCGATTCATATCTCAGTTCCTCAACCGCCCCCAACTTTCTCTCTCTCTCTCTCTCAGTACTGTACATATCCTTTAATGAAATATGAATTACTGTATCGTTAACATAAAAAAAAAAAAAAACTAAATCTCCGGTAAGTTCACGACGCCATCGAATGAGTGCGTGCATACAGACATACATACGTTATGTTTAACTTGTTTTTTTTTTTTTGCTTTGCTTGATTTATTTTACTCTTTTTGTCACAAATTCAGTTGACTCTTAAGTATCATTATCAAACGTATCATAACAGTACACAAGAGAATATTTTATAATATTTAATCTCCGTAAAAATATTTAAAATGCGAATTTCATATGTAGGCAACACAAAACCAATAAGGATGTAGCAAGTTCACCAACAGCATGCATTTGTATGTAGGTAGACACGATTGCATTTATTTTTTTGGTTTGTAAAACTAAAAAAAATTAGGAAATACAGTAAAAAAAATATAAACAAGAATAGTGTAGCATAAAAAATATGCAAAATGGTGTAAGTGTGTGTGTTACTGTAATTTAGGCTTTAATGTAAACATACCACAGTTCTCTCTCTCTCTCTCTCTCTCCGTATATTAGTTCTGTACATATCCTTTATTGAAATATGAATTACTGTACCATAAAGATTAAAACACGAAACTAAGCAAACTGCAGGAAGTTCACAACACCAGTGAATGAGTGCGTGCATAGTGAGGAGCGTGTTGCCAGATTTTTTGCTTTGATTTCCTGTCCCGTGCTTCATTACAAGTTTAATTGACTCTATCATTATCGCACCTATCATAACAGTACACAACAGAATATTTTATCACTGTTAATATTTCATCTCTAATCACCATAAAAATATTTAATGTGCAAATTTTGTAGGCAAGAGAACACCAACGCCATAGAATAAATGCGTCTTGCTTTTTTATCTTTTTGCTTTGCTCGATTTAGTGTACCATATTTCATTACAAGTTTAGTCGATTCTAAATATCATTATCATAAATAAATATCATAACAGTACACAAGAGAATATTTTATCACTGTTGATATTCCATCTCAACTCTCTCCCTCTCTCTGCACATGATTCTGCCTATCTTTTGGTCTGAATGAATTAAAAATGAGAAAATACAGTAAAAATATAAACTAGAATACTGTAGCATAATATATAAATAGAAAGTGAAGGAGTGTATGAGTTACTGTACTTAGGCCTCGATGTAAACATACATTGGTTATTGCTCTCTCACTCTCTCTGTCTCTCTGTACTGCACATATCCTCCAACAAATATGAATTACTATATCATCAACATAAACACATGACACCAAACAAGCTCTATCAAGTCAGACTACCTAGCCCTCTTTACTCATCCAACACTGCCTCCCCAACCCCTCCCAGCCATAGGAACAGCTCCCCAACGCCACCCACCTTCCAAAACAACCCCCTTCTCTGATCCCTCTTCTACCCAGTCTTACTGCCCCTCCACTCCGATGGCACCAAGCCATCCAGCACCCCCCACCCCCAATGGAAACTTCTCGAGGCCTCCCCCACCACCCAAAACCCTTTCCCGGTCACGTATTCCTGAGACGTTTACTAGTATTGCACCAGCCCCGGTTTTTTGCCATGCCCATAGGTTTTAGGTTAGGTTAGGTTGGATTGGCTTTGGTTAGGTTAGGTTAGGTTAGGTTAGTTAAGTAGCTCTATAGTAATCTGGGTGTGGGAAATGTAATGAGATTATTTTCAAGAAAATTCTATGGTAGTTTTTAAGCAATGGCATCCCGCTTTTTTCAGGAAAAGGTCCCGGGCTGGTGCAATACTCTGTTACATCTCGGGAAAGTGTTCCCCATCCCTTCCCAGTCAGTCTGAGCATCAGCAGTGTTACCAACATTTTCTTGAAGCCGTGCAGCATTGCCAACCACCAGAGAGTGGTTTTTTCAAATTTTTTGAAATTTACATATATCTTATATCTTTGGGGTCTTGCTCCTGGTCCAGGTGTGCAAGATAATGTCAAATGGCAATCAAGATAATTGAGGGATTACTGTATGTGTGTGTGTGTATATGTATATGTATATATATATATATATATATATATATATATATATATATATATATATATAGTGTGTTTATACATATATATATATATATATATATATATATATATATATATATATATATATATATATATATATATATATATATATATATATATATATATACACACACACACACACACATATATATATATATATATATATATATATATATATATATATATATATATATATATGTATGTATATACACACATGGGTGTGTGTTTATATACATATGTATGTATATGCATATACTGCATATATACATATATGTTTATACACTCACATATACACACATGTGTATACATACATTATATATATATATATATATATATATATATATATATATATATATATATACATACTGTATATGGGGAATAAATGAGGATTAGGCATTAGCTATCCTTATGGTGGTTATGCTCTTTAGCCATTATTCAGGAAAAGAAACATATACATATTATACTCTTCATAATTGTGCACAAGTAATCTATACAATTAAACAGAACTTGAATACATATATATTATAGTATATAATTTATATATATAAATATATATATATATATATATATATATATATATATATTATAATATATATATGTGTGTGTGTGTGTGTGTGTGTGTATACATATACTGTATACAGGTTCTATTTAATTTGATAACTTCCTTGCGCATAATTATGAGGAGGGTAATATCTATGTTTCTTTTCTTGAATCAAGGCTAAAGAGCATAACCATCATAAGGACAGCTGATGCCTAATCTCTCATTTATTTCCCATATTACTGCAGTACTGCGTCTCCATCGAGCGTGGCTGCTCATGGTGTACGTGAAAGTTACACTATGTAACACACTATTAAACAACTAATTTTTAAACCACACCTGCCAACGACAAAGAGCACCAACATAATCATAGAACATTAACATTATCATTACAATCTTGACTACACAGCGCTTATAGATAGCACTGCATTAATTCTTTTTATTAACATTACCAATATTCCGTACATATACACAATATTATAAAATATACAGTATCAATGATAGAATACTATTATAACATTCAGGATTCAAAAACTAGAATATAATTAATTCTATCAAAGGCTAAATCCACTTATGTATCATCTAAGATAACAGGGTTTTCTAAAATAGTTTTGGTCAAAGTTGGGGCGGCACCATAAGTACTGTAAAGAGTACCTTGGCACATTTCATACTGTGAGGCCTCAAGGTTTTTATCACAGTCAACATGATGGAAGATATGGATGAGTCCCGGATCTGCTGCTCTGAACACCTTAATGCCACTTTTGAGCACCTAAAAAAGAAGAAAATCGTAATTAGAGTAAACAGTAATTATCAAGAGTGTGTGTACTGTAGATGACTCATTGAGGAGAGAGCATTATAAGACACTGACTTTTTGTAGCTTGAGAAATGGAATCAAACATTATATAATAGATTCAAAAAATGAAAAAAATAATTAGGTTCTCTAAAATTAATGAAACTTCTCCTTGAGAGGACATATAATAAACTGACTTTCTGTAGCTATGTTACGGGAATCAAATATCAATTTAGATGGAAAAATATAAAAAAACACGTGCTTTAAATTAATGAAACACCTCACTGAGAAGACCGTATCACAAAACATCGATTTTTTGTAGCTACGAAGAAAGGGAATCAAGTATACCAATTTGGATGAAAACTGGGTGCTTTATATCGGTGAAACCATCCATGCCCTGCTGCGATGAATATTTCCGCATAATTTGTATTTTTAACCTTCGTGTCAATGAAAAGGCTCTCAGCAATCTCCAGATTAAATACAATGCTTATGGGTATCTTTGTCTAATTTTGGTCCTAAAAACTATTCTTTCATATATAATCTACCAGTAAGAATCATTAAATTTATATGGTTCAAATTACAAGTACAGGAAGTTACGTGGATTAGTGTACCTCAAAACTAGCCCAAGCAGAGAAATACCTATAAAAAATGAGAAAATCACATAAATGTATTGTTCACTTCATCTAATTTACTTGTGAACTGGCCTCTAGTGGTACTATTCACAACCTCAACTGTAGTCTGTTCCAAAATGAGGCCATTTTATCATTGTTATTTACATCTTTTATTATCTTAAATGTTTCTGTGCCCTGATATCTGAATTTATGCTTCTCTAGAGTGTAAAGCGAGGAATTCTAACGTTTGACATCCAAAGTGTCTGACCGACAGTTTTAGTTTTGTTGCTCTTTACAATTTGAAGACCTTCACAAGTAGGCAATACTTGGCATTCTTGTTTTTATATAACCTATGTACATAACTTTTGCTTGTATTAACGCTGAATGGCATTAGTGCTGTACTGACCACATCTTTTAAGTAGGTAAGCGGGCAGCTATGGAGTTCCTGGAGTAAATGAAAATGGGGAATGCCTTGTAGAAATGAGTTTGGAAAGAGGCACGATTGCTGGAAATCTGTGGTTCCCAAGGAAAAGCACACTCAGAAAAGAAAAATTGTGAAGAAAAGTTTGTCAGGTTATGTGTTGGTCCTGAGTGGACAGACAGCAAGCTGATGGATGTAATGGTGACAGTGGGAGTGGGTGGAGGATGAAATGTAACTGTAATGGTCATCACGACAAGTAAGTTTGATGAAGAAGTGCAGAGTACAACATACGGAGAAAATGGATGAAGAAGTGCAGAGTACAACATAAGGAGAAAATGGATGAAGTGCAGAGTACAACATAAGGAGAAAATGGATGAAAAATGGGCCATGAAGAAGTGCGGAGTAGAATATAAGGAGAAAATGGATGAAAAATGGGCTACCTTAAAGACAGAGAAGTCAAAGGAATATGTAATATGTGTAAAACTCCACAGCAGGATTATGGTGTCAGCAGGGACTGTTAAAAGGGGTTTAGGAAAGTGGTAGGCAGGAATAAGACATTGGTGGTGGGATGAGGAAATGAGAAATTTAATGCAGGAAAAATATGGTTAAGATGGTCGGGAAGGTGGGAGAAAAAGAAGGTATGTAGTTACAAAGGGTTGCGGGGCTACTAATGAAACTGAAAACGGAAAGGCATCTGGGCTTGGTACAAGACGACAAAGTGGCTCAACATTTCTTTGTAAGTGAATAATCATTTCTTTGTACTCAACATTTCTTTGTAAGTGAATAATCATTTCTTTGTACAAGTGTAAATTAGATTGGAAGACTGTATAGTTACATGGACATACCTTTTCCTTGCTTAACCCACCTGAGAAGGTGTATGATAGGAGTTTCACTCAGAAGGTAAGGCACTTGACAGAAGGCTGGATGCAGGAAGGGTAGTATGGGTTCAGACAGGGAAGAGGGTCTCAGGACTGGGGTGGGTAACCTTTTCAAGCGTGCATGCCAAAATCTTTCACATAAAATTTGCAAACTGCCAACTGTTTGGGGGGGGGGATATATTAATAACGGGTACCTTTCAAGTATCGTTTTTTTTTTTTATTAGTATTTAAGGGCAATATTAGTTGCCGTATACATCCAAGCAAAAGAGCAAACAATAATTCTGATTTACTGGTATTTTTTCATCAGATAAATCACCACTAGTTCTCCCGCCTTTTTTAAAAATATTACAGCGGCCAGTGTCACAATGGTTTTATTGAATACAACACAATAAAGGGAATAAAATGAAAGATATTCTCTTATTTGATGGTTATACTGGAAACTTGTAAAAGTTGCATTACTTCCTCTTTGCCCACCCCTGCCCAATTCCCCCTCTCTCTCTCTCTACTAATTCACGCTTTGGTGTTCTTTTATAGGTGGAATTTGGATTTCGTTATTGTTTGATACTTACTTAGTCTTTGTCATTGTCCTTGAAACAAGTAAATGTACGTATACACTGTAAGTGTGAAATTCAAAATTTCTGGTTTAGAATTTTAGCAGATTTTATTTGAGGTCGCATTTCACCACCTTTTGCATTCGAGAAAACGCTATAATTAACTGCTTTGGTTGGTTATGGTAATATTGTGTCCTTGTATATGCAATTATTCTTTGCATGAATTTGCATCACTTTTTCATAGAATATATACTAAAATTTCATATATAAGTTTCCTCTCTCTTTCTCTTCAGTTAAAAGTAAATTTACTCTGTTTTCACCTTTCTTACTTAGATCATGTAACTGCTTTGTCTCTCGTTTATGTAACTAACGTTGGCTGCAAGTCCTCTTGTTTCATATATATTAGTGATCGCTCAAAGTAAAGCTCAAAATTAAGTTGACAGTCAATCTTTCCTTGGCCACGGCGTTCAATCCAATGTTTTCGTTCAAAAACAATTATTCCTCATCGAACTCCTAAAAAGGAAACTGAAATATGCTAGTCTGTACTTGGCCAGTTTACAGGCACTTGAAGTTCGAAAAAATATTAAATTGTTTATAAGTTACAATGCTGCAAACTTCACTAAGGTCATTTAGTACCTCACCTAAGGTTCTGTGCAACACTTGATTTTCCATATTCTAGAAATCACTGATTATGTCAGCGTTACACATTTTCACCTGGCGTACAATAGGTTACATACACAGCCACAGTTAATGTTCATAAGTGTAATTTTCTGCACCTGGAATTCAGTATTTCCTTTCACTGACTACAGTAGTTCTCCTTCAATAAAACAACGTTAGTTGTGCTGTGTAAAATGCCTCTCTATACATTTTACAGTAGCTCCTTTTTCCCATTCTTAGTTCTTTTCCCTTTAACTTTTTTATACTTCGCTTGAATTTCGCAGATATTCTGGAGTTCACTTTTTGGACTGTTTGACGTTTAACAAATCAAGAGTAATTTTTCCTTGAGTTTGGCTGCATTCTACTTCCACCCACTATTTGGCTCTGTCCCTGTTGTATTTCCCTCTCATGAATCTCGTTTGCTGTTTACCTATTCACAGGTTTTGACTGATTGCTTTTATTTTTATATATAAACACACAAACGCATATATGTGTGTATATATATATATATATATATATATATATATATATATATATATATATATATATATATATATATATATAAAATAAATAAATAAATAAATATATATATACACAGTACACACACAAACATACATATATATATATATATATATATATATATATATATATATATATATATATATATATATATATATATATATATATATATTATTTCCTCGCCACCCAACAACACGAGAGAAGTGGGGTGCGACGTGAAGTTGAGGTAACGATACCTTGCCAAATGGGAAACACCCTCTCTCCCACGGATGAAGCGGCCGTATCACTGATAGACCTATCAGAGGGGACCAATAGACTCCCAACATCCTCCCCGTCCCCAGTGCCTCTGGTGGAAGAGAAGACTCTCAGTCAAGATCACCAGGCCTCGTGAGTTTTCAGACACTATCTCTCCCCCCAACCCCCCGTGGTAGATGATGAGGATAACGATCATGATGGGACTGGCGCTGTCAGTCACAAGCCAGTAGAAAAAAGAAAAGAGCCTCTTGATTGCCCACTGGACCGAAGACCAACAATCGTGAATAACCTCGCCCGCAACCTGAGAAGTAAAGTCACATTGTTATTCACAATTAGAGCCCATCGATGAAGCTAGACGCCATAGTAGAAAAAAAAGTTAAGTATATCTTAGTTTTACCAGACCACTGAACTGATTAACAGCTCTCCTAGGGCTGGCCCAAAGGATTAGACTTAATTTATGTGGCTAAGAACCAATTGGTTACTAAGCAATGGGACCTACAGCTTTTTGTGGAATCCGAACCACATTATAGCGAGAAATGAATTTCTATCACCAGAAATAAATTCCTCTAACTCTTCATCAGCTGGCTGGAGACCCGAACTTGGGCCTAGCGAGTGTTAGTCCACAGCTTTACCGACTCGTCCAACAAAGAGTCTATCGCCATAGTAGAGAGAGTCAAGTTTCTCATGGGCTACAATCCTCTTATCTTCCACAAACTTCCATGCAAAATTAAACATGAATTGGTTGACAGGACTACCTGCCTATTTCAACACAATATTCTTACAGTCGAGAATTTTGGTCCTAGTATAAAAGTCTCAAGATATAACCTAATCTGGGACCACCCAATCCCCGCCCCCCTTCAGGGTACTGGCTGACACCCCATGCAGGAAATTGGGCACAGGCCCACCTTCTACCACAAGTGCCAGCCAACCTCCCACCACGAGTGACTGCCCATCCCTGCCGGCCAACCCCCCCATCCACCCAAATCATCAACTCATTCATTTCCAACACTTCGTGAGTAGCCATGGATATATTTGATATAATATAAAATATTTTTGGCCTCAAGCAGAACATTCCTCTCCTAAAGCATGTTCTGCAATAAATTCAAAGGCATCATTGCACTGCAAGAAACGCTCCTATGGCCACATGACCTTGTCATCTGCTATTCAGTGCATAAAGACTTCAGAGCTTTCTCAACCTCATCGATCGATGCAAGTTACAGATCACACTGCAACCAGTTGCCCAAAAGAGGCCTGTCTTTCCCGTGGCACAAATTTTTAAACATAGTGAATTTGATGACCTATACGTGTGATAGTGCACTGGGTCTTCAAGTGACAGCAGGGGACTCTTAAGATCCTAAAAATCAATGTTTATATGCCCTGGGAAAATAACATTAAATTTGATCAAAACTGCATGAACCTAGGTGAGTTAAATGAGCCTAGGTGAGTTACCAGCATTTTTTCACGTTTCTACTGCTGATTATATTTGTATAATTTGGGATCTTAATTCTCATCCCACAAAATAGTGCTCCTCCCTCCCTCTTCTTATACCTAGTTACGAAACAGAATGGATGCAATTATAACCTGGCTGGACCACTGCATCACGTCTCCACGCTTTTATTATTATTACTATTATATTATTATTATTATTATTATTATTATTATTATTATTATTATTATTATTATTATTATTTTGTTGAATATGATGGCAGCATTGGTTGCATAAATCTTGTAGATTATCCGTTCAACTCTTCTAATTAGTCTTTTTTCTTCTTCAGTAACAGAATTAAGTAAAATGCCAAAGTTCATTGCAGGGATTTCTATTTATAAAAATATCCAAATGTCGATGGTTAATGGAAATTCCGAGGGCAGGGTCCAAAAACGAGTGCAGGGGTCGTCAGTGCTTCTGGGATCGTGGTAGGTATCACAACATGTTTCGGAAGGCCTTCTTCCTTCTTCAGGCGTGAGCTCAATGAAATGGTAGGACTCTGGTCTCGCTTTTTTATATCAGCGGGGGCCGCTGGTCACAGTCTGCTTTTTGATTAGCCGAGAAAGCGCTGATTTTTGATTGGCCAAGAGAGCGCTGACGTCACGAGGCATGGTCTTCTCCCATTGGCTGGCGGTTTCTTGGCCTTAATCTCAGTGTAGTGGTTGCTCTCTTATCCCCTGTGGTTCATAAGACGTGCCCTGTGGAGGAATGCATGTATAGTTTCATTAAGGTCATGTCCTCCGTCTGGGGGTTTGTCAGGAGGATCTTGCTCGTTGCTGCTGTTCTCACCGTCCTGCTGGGATGTTCCAATAGTTATGTTTTCAGGGGCTGCTGTGATAGGGTGTTGTGTCGCTGTCAGAAGTAGATAGGTTTCTTTTGTAGTATTAATGCTGGGTTTTTCTGCTCCTATATGCAGTGCCTCTAGTATCTGTAGTCTTTGGTGGTCAGGGGCTTGACCTATTATTTCGAAGCAATTGATACAGTAATATCACTACGCCGGACATGGAGGTTGTGAGTGTCTCTAGCATGGTTGAAAATGGCCCCCTCTTGGGCGTGACAGGAAATCCGTTTCGAAAGACGCATGGTGGTCATTCCGATGTAGGTTGCAGGGCATCCTCGCAGAGGACATTTGTACAGGGACACCACATTGGTCTTCTTCAGCGTTCCTGTCGAGGGGCGGGGTTGTTCTTCATAATAAGACTGCTCGTCTTCTTGATGGCATAGTAGATAATCAATTGTACATTTTTTGTCGGGTCGGTGGGGATGACGTGCTCCTTGATGATGTTTTTCAGGGCTTTTTCATCGTCTTTATACCATTTGTGGAATCTCCCTCTGTAGAATAATTTAATATTTTCAGGGGGGTGTCGGGCAGAGTTCTTGCTGGTACCAATTCTCCTAACCTTTCTTTACAACGTCTTGGATGTCTCGGTTTTTGTGTCCGTTGTTAACCAATACTTGGGTGGCGCAGTCGAGTTCTTCATGCGTTTTTCGCCACGAGGAGCAGTGGAAAAGAGTGCGACGAACATAGGCTTTAATAACAGGGTTTTTATAATGCTCTGGGCACTTGCTCTCACCATTCATGCAAAGGCCCAAGTTAAGAGGGTTTGGTGTAAACAGAAGTGCTGAAGGCAGTGCCTGCTGCTCTACCAGCACGTTGAGGAAGGGGAGGCGGTTATTTTCAGCATATTCTATGGTGAAGGACAGGCTGCTGTGCTTGTGGAAGGCAGCCCATAAGTTGTCAATCTCCCCTTGTGAGTCTGCACGGAGGAAGGTGTCATTAATATAACGCACGTACAGGGGGGGTTTACATACATTAGCGATCAACAGTACCCATGTAAAAATTTGCAAATAAGACTCCTAGGGGGGAACCCATGGTGACTCCATCTACTTGTAAATACACGTGTCCTTGGTGGAGTCGCCATGGGTTCCCCCCTAGGAATCTTATTTGCAAATTTTTACATGGGTACTGTTGAACAACGGGTCTTCGCTAATGTATGTAAACCCCGTTTATGTGCGTTATATCGACAACACCTTCCTCCATGCAGACTCACAAGAGGAGGTTGATAACTTACGGGCTGCCTTCCACCAGCACAACAGCCTGTCCTTCACCATAGAATATGCTGAAAATAACCGCCTCCCCTTCCTCGACGTGTTGGCAGAGCAGCAGGCACCGCCTTCAGCACTTCTGTTTACACCAAACCCTCCAACTTGAGCCTTTGTATGAATGGTGAGAGCGAGTGCCCAGAGCATTATAAAAACTCTGTTATTAAAGCCTGGTTTGCCACGCTCTCTCCCACTGCTCCTCGTGGCGAAAAATGCATGAAGAACTCGACTGCGCCACCCAAGTGTTGGTTAACAATGGACACAAAAACTGAGACATCCAAGGTGATGTAAAGAAAGGTTAGGAGAATTGGTACCAGCAAGAACTCTGCCCGACACCTCCCTGAAGATATTAAATTATTCTACAGAGGGAGGTTCCACAAATGGTATAAAGACAATGAAAAACATCATCAAGGAGCACGTTACACCCACCGACCGGCAAAAAATGTACAACTGATTATCTACTATGCCAGCAAGAAGACGAGCAGTCTTATTATGAAGAACAACCCCGCCCCTCAACAGGAACCACTGAAGAAGACCAACGTGGTGTACAAGTACAAATGCCCTCTGCGAGGATGCCCTGCGACCTACATGCGCCTTTCGAAACGGATTTCCTGTTACGCCCAAGAGGGGGCCATTTTCAACCATGCTAGAGACGCTCACAACCTCTGTGTCCGGCATAGTGATATTATCAATTGCTTCGAAATAATAGATCAAGCCCCTGACCACCAAAGACTACGGATGCTAGAGGCACTGCATATAGGAGCAGAAAAACCCAGCATTAATACTACAAAAGAAACCTATCTGCTTCCGACAGCGACACGACACCCTATCACAGCAGCCCCTGAAAACGTAACTATTGGAACATTCCAGCAGGACGGTGAGAACAGCAGCAACGAGCAAGACCCTCCTGACAAACCCCCTGACGGAGGACATGACCTTAATGAAACTATACATGCATTCCTACACAGGGCACGTCTTACGAACCATAGGGCATCAGAGAGCAACCACTACACTCTGAGATTAAGGCTGAGAAACCGTCAACCAATGGGAGAAGACCATGCCCAGTGACGTCAGCGCTCTCTTGGCCAATAAAAATCAGCGCTCTCTTGGCTAATCAAAAAGCAGACCGTGACCAGCGGCCCCTGCTGATATAAAAAAGCGAGACCAGAGTCCTACCACTTCATTCAGTTCCCGCCTGAAGAAGGAAGAAGGCCTTCCGAAACGTCGTGATACCTACCATGATCCCAGAAGCACTGACAACCCCTGCACTCGTTTTTGGACCCTGCCCTCGGAATTTCCATTAACCATCGACATTTGGATATTTTTATATAAATAAAAATCCCTGCAATGAACTTTGGCATTTTACTTAATTCTGTTACTGAAGAAGAAAAAAGACTAATTAGAAGAGTAGAACGGATAATCTACAAGATTAATGCAACCAAGGCTGTCATCATATTCAAAAAAACATGTTTGAAAGAGGGCCTATACCCAAAGTATATTATTATTATTATTATTATTATTATTATTATTATTATTATTATTATTATTATTATTCAGAAGATGAAACCTATTCATATGGAGCAACCCACAGGGGCCACTGACTTGAAATTCAAGCTTCCAAAGAATAAGGCATTCATCAAGAGGAAGTAAGAAGAGGTAAAGGGAAATAAAGAAGAAAACTTACTTATTAAAAAAGGAAAAATAAATTAATAAATTAATAAATAGATAAAAATGTGTCAAAATGCACGAAGAATAGTATTATGGTAGTAATGCGTCACATCTTCACTTGAACTTCTGAAGTTCCAATAACATGACATCCTCTGGAAGGCTGTTCTACAGTCCAACGGTTTGAGGAATAAAGGACCTCTGGAACTGAGAAGTTCAACAGCAAGGCACATTTGCTGCATATTGGTGCTGGTGTTCAGCAAACCTGGTTACTCTTGGCAGGAAAGGGGAATCATGGATCAACTGTGAATGTGAAAGATCTCTGTTAAAATACAATTTGTGAAAAAGTGACAAACAAGAGACCATCTGTCGATGATGGTCCAAATCATAATGGCCTGTCCACACTAGCGGGCATGACTGGCGGACACTTCCAGCTGTTTAAATTTTCTCTCGTTTCTGAAGAAGTGATACCAGACAATCGCATCGTTCTGGCTCCATACTTGATCGGTTAGTATAGTGGAACAGCGTTTGCCTGTCGGGCAGTGCCCGCTAGTGTGGACAGGGCTTTAGGAAACAGAAACCTACCACCGTGAATCACTCTATCTAAAAGAGATAAATCTCTGGCAGAAGCAGGCATCCTCGCCGGAGGAAAGTATTCTAGCAAAGGAAGCACAAATGAGCTAGAACATGTTGCACTGATTTTATCATTGTTATAAATATATGAGGCCTTACGGACAATACCTAACTTTCGTGCGACATTTGCTGACACTTTCATTAGATTTCTCAAAAGTAAGATGCAAATCAAAAGTTACACCTAGAACAGTTAAAGCTTCAGACTCATTTAGCAAAGTCCCATCCACCTGAAGGGGAGGATGGGGGTGGGAAATCTGTACGAGATCCGCTAATCAATAGTGTTTTCATTTTACTGGAATTCAGCCTCATTCCCCACCGATTACACCAATGGTTCTCAACCTTTTTTTGCCCATGGACCCCTTTTCCTCTTAATTTTTCTTGGTGGGGCCCCATAGCCATTCCTTGAAAAAAAAAAGCTTATTCTATTTTCCACCAATAAAAAGTAAAAGAATTATATAAAAAATTGAAGAAATAGTAAATGATTATGCTTTATTTTGAAGGAAAACTAATTTACTGCAAATAAACTTATTTAACAGTTAAAATCTATAGAGCATTTATGCACACTAGTAAATAATTCATAACACACCATTTTAAGATCAGTGAGTCATTAAGAAAAAATGCAGATTTATTCAATGAGATCCCTGTGGTTGATGATACTCAGCGACTTTTTTTTCTTTATATTCGGCTCCACCGATGTCAATGATAGTCGAATATCACCCTTTTTCACATTGTCGAGTCTATGACGAGCTTTTGATAATAAGTGAAAAAAACACAAAGACTAAATCCTGATTCAACCAAAGTAAGATGATGGAAAAGCTATAAAGCTGTGCTTTATCCCAGATTAGTGGGTACTTTTTAGCAGTCATTTGTTTCCATTTATTACGCTTCCCATCTTTGAATTTTGCATGCAATATTTCATCACTTTGTAATTCAATGAGGGTCTCCTGTAAAGAAATGTCTACATCGACAGCATTAACTTCAAAAGGAACTTCCACCCAAGTTGATATATCGATCATGAGTTTGTCACTAAACCGAGCTTGCATATTTTCAAGAAAATTTTTCAAATATTCAGCATACAATGCAAGGTCATCATCGTGCAAATCGCTGCTAATCAAGGAACTTTTCAAATGCAAGACGTCTAATATTAATTTTGTACAGCTTTAGTTTTCTCAGAAATGCAGTAATAGCATCTTTACTGGATATGAGATCAAAATTTCTTCCTTGGAGCTGTTTATTAAGTAAATTGATTTTTTTTCAGATATATCTAATAAGTAAAATACATCACATTTAGTTGCAAGCAGTTGTTCTCAAAGCTGGGTGTTAGCCAGAAATAAGACAATAGAGTCCCAAAGTCCAATAAAACGATGAAGACAATTCCCTTTTGGTAACCACCTCACCTCAGTATGCATTACAAGGCGTTCAAACTCTTCCACATTTTCTCTACAAAAATTCTCGAAATAGGCTATCTTGAAGGGCATCCTGCAGACGTCCGCCTAATCGCTTTGCAACTAAGTGTTGACGGTGTATCACATAGTGCATGCAAAATACCTCGGGGACAGCCTTTTTCAAGTGTAATAAAACCTTTGTATCTGCCAGTCATGGATGGTGCACCATCAGTAGCATATGCAATAATATTTTTGAGTGGAATACTGCTTTCCTTGAAATAATTAACAACTTCATTAAAGATTTTTTCACCTTTATGAAACATATGAAAACTGCGTTCCAGGCAAAGCAAGGCTATTCTCTTCACCCATGGGTTTATGAATCCCATGGGAGATTAGCAGGATAATTAGGGCTACAGCAAATGCACCTTTTTGGTTCAGAGCCCCTTCAACCCTAAGGTAAAATAGATAGATTATAATTTCTCTGACCTTCGTCAGTGAGAGAGAGAGAGAGAGAGAGAGAGAGAGAGAGAGAGAGAGAGAGAGAGAGAGAGAGAGAGAGAGAGAGAGAGAGATTCATCGTGAAAACAAACATCTAAGGTTGCTGCCTGCTACCTGAGAAAAGACGGGTGATTTTCACCTCCGTTTGCCCTTGTCACTGTAAAATTTCAAGTTTTTTCTACTTAATTACCATAAAAATTCAAAGCTAAAAGAATATTTCTACTTTTAGTACTTTATTATGGCGTATATTACTGTAGAAATTCCATTCTCAGTAATAACAACTGTTCTGAAGTAGAACTGCTCAATGGACCACTAAAATATCACCGTGGATCCCCCAGTTCATTATTTTTTGTTTGTTTGGACCCCAGTAATGTTACATGGACCCAACCACTGGATTACACTATTCACTGATCTGGGTCATGTCCCAACTGAGCTGAGGGTAGCTTCACCCTCAGGTGTTGCATCATCGGCATATTGAACAACCTTGTTTTCAAGGCCAACAACCACATCACTTGTATACACTAAAAATAACAGCGAACCAAGAACACTACCCTGTGGAACTCCAGACACAATAGGTCTTGGTTCACTAAAGATCCCATCAACAGCAACTCGCTAGTGCCTATCTGTAAAGAAATCTTAAAAGTAATCCTAAAACATATCCACCCACTCCAAAATTCTCAAGTTTATAAATAAGTGCCTTATGATTTACTAAATTGAAAGAAGCACTAAAATCTATTTGAATTACTCTACACTCAAAACCCTTACCAAAGTTCTCTTGCAAATGGCATGTCAAGTCTAAAAGAGTATCGCAGGCACCTAACTGCTTCCTATAAGCATGTTGGCTATCAGCTAACAATCCTTTAGATTCCACATACTTATATGAAGGCTTAAAAATAAGTTTTTCAACAACTTTGTAGAGCATGGGGAGAATGGAAATTGGCCTGTATTACTGCAACGTTCACTACGATCATTGAAACTGGCTATGATCACATCCCCTTACGTATATCATTCAATACACCATCCCATACTGATCGCCTACCTGCTGTTAACTGGGGCTTTAAAACTCACCAGAAAACCAGATCCTTTAGGGTTACTTCGGAAAATAGGTTGTGATCAACAGTTCAACAGAAATGCAGAAATGACCACCACAGGAGAGATTTGAAAGAATTCTATTCGAATATAATATCTGCTCTGCTTGAATCAGGCAGGGAACCTTTAGATTTCTCCCAGACTCCCTACTTTTAATTCACTTAATACCATTAATCAAAAACAAGCTAAAGATGCAGCTGACCCTGGCAATTATCGTCCAATTGCAATTACTAAAACTGTGTCAAAGATACTTGTCAGTTATTCTAGAGAGGCTTCTCCCCTTTCTACATACTGCTGACAACCAGTTCAGATTTAAAGCAAACCACTCAACCGACACCTGCATCTACATCCTGAAAGAACTGCTGAACTATTACCTGTCATCAGCCTCTCCTTTATTCTTGTTTTGTTGATGTGAGAAAAGCATCTGACAGAGTAAACTACCTGAAGCTCTTCCTGAAGCTGCACAAAAGAGGCACACCTCTATATTTAACTGACATTTTATATTGCTGGTTCTCCACACAGAAATTCTGTGTCAAATAGGGTAACGTATACAACTTCAGCTCCCTAAATGGGCTTCGGTAAGGGGCATTCTCTCTCCATATCTGTTTAATATGTACACAGATGCCCTGAATGTCAAACTGAACTCACTTCCAATTGGATGCACTATCAACAAAACAACAATAAACCTCTGTTATGCCGACTTTATGGTCCTGATTTCCCCGTCAGCACAAGGTCTCCAGCGACAAATCAACACTTTCTGCAGATATACAGAGGAATTTGATATCCTATACAACGACACCACGACCCAGTGCATGTCACTGCTCCCGAGATCATTTAAGCATATTGCAGAACCTCAAATTTTCCTCGGAAATCACTGTCTGGAATTCGTGCATGATTTTCCACATTGGGCCACATCATCACAGATGACCTAAAAGATACGGCAGACATAGAGGAGAGGCGTCACAAACTATGTGCGACTGGTAACATGATTGCAAGGAGGTTTGCCTTTTGTCACCGAGACACAAAACTGCTACTCTTCCATTCGTACTGCTACAGCATATATAGTGGACTCTCACTGCATTGCAGTTCAATATTCGCAGATTTTTCTGTGGAATGTATATTTCAATAAATCAAGAAAAATTTGGTAATTCGTGGATTTTTTAGTGGCGCAATGTTCACTAATTACTGTATTTTCAGGTTATTTTCGTGACTAAATAAATTTTTATGATGAAAAAATGATTTACTAATTTTCAAATATTAAGATTAATAAGATTAAATAATAATACTGTACCTGTAATAATATGGGTAATAAGTACTAATTTTCAAATACAGGGCATCCCAGAGTTACAGCAGCACCGACTTACAGCGTTCCCATCTCACGGCACTTTTTCAAATACATTTATCAAGAATAGTTAACTAGATACGATGCCATAATCAAGTTTGTGTCTACCTTTAGGGTTGTAAGAGTTGCATTTTTGAAATCCTCACAATTTTCTGTATAAGAAATACCCACTGAACCATTTGGGCTCAAAAACATAAAAGCCCCATATCTCTGGGACTATGAGGCAAGAAGATCCAAGATGTGGGAAAGATGGGATAATGAGGACTCTGTCCCATAATGACGTTCTCTTCCTTTACACATGGGTGGCCTGTGTTGCTGTGTATACTTATTCTCTAATTTTGCTATTAATAAGTGTTTTCTGCAGAATGTGTTATTATAATTGTTTTTATGTATTACTATGTTTATTATTATTTTTATTATCATTATTATTACTATTATTATTATTATTATTATTATTATTAATGAGTTTTGCTTTTTACACTTTTTGTATTTACCATTATGGACTGGACTTCTGTAACCACCTAAGGTCACTAGCTGGAAATCAATCGTATAAATCTTTCTTTTTTAATAGTTACCATTTTTAATATTTTTGCTATTATTCTCAATATTATTACAGTCATTACCATTATTATGAATACTATTTACTGTTACTTCAGCAACTGTGTGGATATTGCGATTATCATTTTTACCATTTTACCTTGTGTATCTAGGTTGAGTGTAGTGTGTTGT
>NC_089742.1:91135264-91245264 GCF_040412425.1 Macrobrachium rosenbergii | reverse complement strand
TATAAATATATATATATATATATATATATATATATATATATATATATATATATATATATATATATATATATATATATATATATATATATATATATATATATATATATATATATATATATATATATATATATATATATATATATATATATATATATATATATATATATATATATATATATATATATATATATATATATATATATATATATATATATATACATATATATATATATATATATATATATATATATATATATATATATATATATATATATATATATATATATATATATATACATATATATATATACATATATATATATACATATATTATATATATATATATATATTATATATATATATATATATATATATATATGTAGAATCTACTGGTACTTTTTACCAGATACATACAAATAGCAACAATGCCCTCTTAACTTCTTGAATTCTTGGCGCTTTTTGGATACACTTGTCACTATGAAGCCTTAAGATCCAAGAACAAGAAATTGAAGTGGTTGAGATGTCCGGTAGCGGGAAACGAACCCGCTTCACCATTATCACAAGGAGGTCACGTTGCCGACCTGACCATGTTGAAGTGATTGAGATGTCCGGTAGTCAACAACGTGACCTCCTTGTGATTATGGTGACGCGGGTTCGTTTTCCACTACCAGACATCTCACCCATTTCAATTTCTTGCTCTTGGATCTTAAGGCTTTGTAGTGACAAGAGTATCCAAAAAAGCGCCAAGAATTCAAGAAGTTAAGAGGGCATTGTTGCTATTACAACTGTGTATGTATCTGGTAAAAAGTGACCAGTAGATTCTACACACACACACACACACACACACACACACACACACATATATATATATATATATATAAAATTTAATTTAATAAAATTAGCAGTTAAAACAGATAACCATATTGTTCTTTATAATTTCAGAGCAAGTAGTCAACAAAGCATTTTGAAGAGATATGAGAATTAATAAGGGTGGTCAAAACCTAATGTCAAAAAATCATACAATAAATGTGAAAACTCGCTTACAAACACTCAGATAAATGTTTTTATATGGAAAAGAACGGAGACAAAAATAAGTAAATACATACCTGCGAGAATTTGAGATGCGCTTAATAAATACAAATACATACAGTACTTATGTACAAATATAAAACCATACATTATATACAAAAACAAATACACGTACACAAGTGAAGAACGTAAACTTCATACGAGGTCTCAGTTATCCATGAAACATTATTATTTAGTTAGTTAACAATATCATCAATAACAAATGCCATCTGACTTAAAAAGACCAGAACTAATGTTCGTTTGGTCGCCATGTTTGCATCTTAACTTGTTTGTGATCAGAATGGAGTGTGAAGGCTGTTGTATTATTATTTGTCCAAACTGTTGTTTAAGGTTAAATGATTTTCTTTTTTTAAAGTTTTCTTATGTAAAGCATTTCTCCTACTTTATTCAATGTATCCTGCAAATGTGTGTCTATTACATGAAAGGTTTTTAATTTTCTCCTCTATGGCAAACTGCACTGGCAAGGATGCTCTTTTTGTACAATTAGTGGGTCAGTTAATGTACTGTATGGCAATATCCTCAATCATCCAAAACAAGAACGAGGAAACCCAATTAAATGGCAAAATGAGTGTGAAAAATTGCGTTTGCTGCAACTTAACAAAGGCGATCGTGTGCTGCTGACAGAAATAGAAAAGGTGTCAGGTGGAACAACTAGATATGACATAGAATTAGTTATATCTTGAGTTACACACATTCTTGGACCTACACACACAAACGCAAAAAAAATGAAAACTCTCAATTGTACAAGAATACATCTGTCTTTGCATACTCAAGTACTACGCTCCCTTGTTTACATATTATAATTAAACAAATAATATAATTAGACAAATAAATAATGATACAGTCATACCCCAAACTTAGGCGAGGTTAGGTTCCAGAACCCCTCAAACAAGGCGAATTTTTGCGTAAGTTTGGCATGGTCTCTAAAAATGCTAATAAATGTTTATTTCTAGAGTTTAAACACTAAATATGACCGCAATCATGCTCCCAAATTATTAAACTAACTTTTAAATGAAATTAAAGTTACTGTAATTTCATTTAAAAGTTAACTTAATACATTACTCTAAAAAAAGAAATAATTGGTTGACATAAAAATAGAGAGTTGGTAGAGAATTTCTGTCTCTCTCCCCTTCCAACCAATCTATTTTTAAAAGTCTTCTCAACCTCTTTTTAATAACTTCTTTATTCTGCATCTCTTTTTCTTTGTTCTGAAATGCTTTTTCATGAAGAAACAGTGTTCTTTATTTTGACTAATACAACTCTTAGTTATTATGTCTCTATGTTTTAGAACGTATTTGCCACACTAGCGCATTTACACTTTGTAGACGGTACAGGTAAAATTAGATCAATTTAAACTATCTGCTGTATAGGTAAAGACGTACAGAGAAATAATAAATTGTAAAAATGTGTGAGCCCTAACTATTAACGAGAGAGAGAGAGAGAGAGAGAGAGAGAGAGAGAGAGAGAGAGAGAGAGAGAGAGAGAGAGAGAGAGAGAGAGAGATTGGCCTTATTTGAAATATCAAGTTGAATTATTTATGAATTATTATGGAGACAGAATAACATGAGAGAGAGAGAGAGAGAGAGAGAGAGAGAGAGAGAGAGAGAGAGAGAGAGAGAGAGAGAGAGAGAGAGAGAGAGAGAGAGAGAAGTTATTCTTACGTTAGATATCAAAAGATGGAAATTCAGTATTAACCCTCTCGCGCTTACGGGGGTTCCTATAGCTCTAGCCGGTACGCAACTTATGCCGTGAAGGGAAAAGTGGGGCTTGGGCGTAAAAGTTTCTTTGTAAAAATCGATACGTCCAAACTATAACTGATATACGCTTCTGGTTTGTTTTATGATGTCGGCAAATGATTGAATTTTTTCCTAAAGCAATCAGAAAATCTTTGCAAGGCTTAGAAATAATAAAAAAGACGTGATGAACGTGAAATTTTTAAAGAAAATCGTACATATTTTTTGAAATAATCATGAAAAATATAATGATTGGGTTTGGGGAGTTTATTTTATAGGTAAATTGTGTGTAAATGTTTGAATTTTCATGTGGAAGCAATCACTTTGCTATAAATGTGTTTGTTAATTAGCTGTTACCGATTAAAAAATGAAAATTTTTTACGGAGTGCAATTTTCAGATTTTCCAACCTACTTATGTTGACGTTTCATATCGTACCTAAGTAAGGAATAAAGATAGAAAAAAATAAAGGTGGTATTAAAAAGCTGAATAAATTTCCTATAAAACACACAAAACAAAGATATATATATATATATAATATATATATATTATTAGAATAAAATTGAGCAATTGTCGTTAGATTACGGACAATCTTTTTTTTCTAAGAAAACATACGACAATGATTATTATATAGAAATGTTGATATTTTTACATTTTGCCATTCTGCACGATAAAGTACAAAGAATGGCCGTTTGAATGATATACAATACATGCACACTGAAGTTATTTACAGATGCACAAACAGGCGTACAAAAAAATTATTCATGCACTCATAAACCCTAGGCCATTGTTCTTCACTATTTATCATATAGAAAAACACTTGAAATATTATTCAAAACACTCAACAATCACTTGCAAACACTTTTATAACAATAACAAAACTGAAAGCACCTTCACAAATGCAGATAAATGACGACAAAGCAAAAAACGTGAGATCGCTAAAAAAAAAAAATGCTGAACTCAGTCAAAACAGGTGAACTGCCTGAGTTGGGGGACGACTGCAGTGCATGCGTGATACCTATCGGTTTCCTGTTTATGTTTTCTTGTCGGTCCAAGATCTGCCCACGCAATGGCACAGTCCTCACGTTCTTTGGACGACTTTTTTTTTTTTTTTAGGTGAATTTCCCCCGAAAATAACTTACGGATGACGCGGAAATCATGTCATTGGAGCACTTACGGTACAAAATTTATTGACACGGTTTCGCGTCATTGGATCAGCAGAGGGTTAAACTAACTTTTAAATGAAATTAGTTACTGTAATTTCATTTAAAAGTTAGCTTAATACATTACCCATAATAAAAGAAATAAATGGTTGACGTAAAAATAGAGGAGAGTGTGAAGATTAGTATCCTATTCCTCTCTCTCCCCATTCCATCAATCTACTTTTAGAAGTCTTCTCAACCTTGTTTTTAAAATCTTTTTTATTCTATCTCTTTCCCTTTGTTCTGAAATGCTCTATGTCTATGTTTCAGAACGGCACAATTACAGTCTGTAAACAGTACAGGTAAAATTAGATCAATTTAAAATTATCTACTGTACAGTTAGACATACAGAGAAACAGTAATATTAAGGCTGCGCTAACTACGAGAGAGAGAGAGAGAGAGAGAGAGAGAGAGAGAGAGAGAGAGAGAGAGAGAGAGAGAGAGAGAGATCAGTTGTCCTTACTTAAGAGAGTGAAATTTTTAATGAATTATTATGGACACAGAGAGAGAGAGACATAGAGAGAATTACGTTAGAAACCTTTGACCAGCTAATCAGCAACACTCCCCCTTGTCATGTTAAATAGACATGTCTGACAGCTTTGCGTTCGAGCTTCTTACAAAAGAGGAGGGAAAGATATTTTGTTTGACATGCTTATCACATACGAATTTTGTAATTACAGTTTTATTATTATTATTATTATTATTATTATTATTATTATTATTATTATTATTAATATTATTATTATTAATATTTGAAAATTTATTTATCATACAAAACACAAACATATACATGTACCATAAAAATTCTCTCATCTCAGTAAAAGAGAGAGAGAGAGAGAGAGAGAGAGAGAGAGAGAGAGAGAGAGAGAGAGAGAGAGAGAGAGAGAGAGAGAGAGAGAGAGAAATTATTAATTTTATTATTCAATGTTATTTAATTTACACATAAAAGCTTGAAAATTTATAAATTACATAAAAAATTAAACAAACACTTTTGCAGGGTTTCTCAGTATCCGCAAATGTTAGTGTCTGTGAAACACTCGTGTATGACAATTACTTAGGTTCCAATGAAAAGTTCGCGTGTCTGTGAATTTACACAACTTGAATGGGTATTACTGTATACAAAATTCTTATAGTCAAAAACGTTGTGGGCAGAGCTGGACCAATTTGATTTCCTCAGTTTAATGTCACTTTACAATACCAAAAAAGTTATGCAATTAAATAAAATCAAAATTTTCTTTCTGTCTTCTTAACCTAATTGCCGCAAAACAGCATCTCTTTCAAGGTGGACAGACATACAGCCTGAGGAAAGGAAGGCAACTCTTGAAATCCTCACGAAGGGCACAGGACGGGACAAGGCGGGGCTCAATTGGACTTGGCAGGTTGGAAATCACCTCCTGCTCTTGAGAATAATCTGTTTTGTTGAGAGTGTTTCTATGTTCCTTGTTATTTGTTGTAATTACATAACCCATCGTTCCTTTTCTTCTTTTGGGTAAATCTATTTGTTACCCAGTGATAAATTATGTGTATTGTAAATTACAGGTTGACCATCACTAATCCGGCGTCATTGGGACCTGGAGGGTGCCGGATTAGCCATTTTGCCGGATTAGCCATTTATTAGGCTAGAATACACGAAACCCAGCAGCTAAGCACCTCATCTTAGAATTAAAATACTGTATCCCATAAATCAGTACAAGTTGGTTAATAAAGAAAAGACAATTATCAAATACAGGTAGTGCTCGAATTACGATATTTCGAGTTTACGATGGGGTTAGCAACTAATACCGATACGAAAATATTTAGGAAATATTTTTAGATTTCGCGCAGGCGCAGGCAGCGAGAGAGACCAACTTACAATAGACCAACTTCTTTTCCTCCATCTCTTTATTCCATCTGCTAGTTAAAAAAGTAAAAGAGAATGATAAAAGTATTGTTAGTAACGTTATATTCTTGAGTAAATGCGTACAGCCATAAACAACCGAACGGGAAACTGTTGTTTTGCTACTAATCGTATCGGATAACAACTGTTTTGCTTATATTTCAACCATCGTACGGTCAAGCAATTACTGTCGTTATGTTACAAATGACGTTAAGTACTGTACAATAGTACTTATATATCTTTTACACTATACCCTTATTCGCTTTGGAGAAGAGATCGGCAAGGAAATATATTGCTTCAGTAACTTTAAGCTGCAAGTTGTAGCTGAAGCTCAGAAAACAATGTTCAAGCTGCTAATGACTATAAATTATCGTGCATCGGCAACATGGATGAAACTCGACCGTAAATAAAATTGGAGAGAATGTATTTTAAAACTACTGGGCATGAAAGAATACAAATTACTGCTGTTTTCACGCCGATAACAGATAAATACGTAAAGCTCGTATTATGATGAAATCAAGAGAAAATAGCGAACGGCATCTTGATTTTTTTTTACACAAAACAAACATACCCCCAAAACGGCCAGCCGTGATTCCCAAGAACGTCATATATTAACAAAAAAACTAGCTAAATTAATTTCACAACGAGACGTACTTAAGTTATATTTCGACTTAAAAACACTTCGTATGACGAAAAATATCCTTGTCCCAAATAAATAAAGTATCTATATTCATTTACGCTTACTAGAAGCAAGAAAAGCTCACTGAACTGAGTTAAATGCGGGGAAATAAACACCGCGTTATCGATTCCAAAACAAAACATTGATCGCAATTTATAATACAAAAGCAATATGAGAATATACGCAACTGGATACAATGCAGTAGTAAAGCATAACTTTTTAAAAGATCCATGAAAAATATGCACATTCGTTATGTTGATGTTTGTATAATGCTGTTAATATGTGAATAGAGTTCAGTATAATGTAGGCTAGGCTACCGTATATTTAGCCTATACGATATACCTTAGCGTAGGCCAAAAGACAATAGTAAATGTGAAAAATGGAACAGCAAAAGCATGCTTGCGTTTACAAACACCTCCAGTTTGTCGATGCAGCACACAGCGCCACCAAATCGAAGCGGCCGGCGAGCGAGTTAGCGCAGCGACCCGGGAAATTTGAAAATTAGTGCGGAAACATTAGACATAACTCTAGCCGAAATTTGTGCCGGATTACTGATTGTTCCGGACTACTGATTGCCGGATTAGTGATGGTCAACCTGTAATACAAATGGTCATTTGCTTTTAAAAGGAAACACAGCATTTTGTTTCCTTTGTTTTGGCAGTAAATCCTTTCAAGCATAAACTACCTGATGACCCTTTCGGAACTATTTGCTGGTTGTCTTATTCTCTCGCAGTAACACAAAGTCTTGAGGGAGCCAGTGCCGACAGAAGTGAGAAATTCAAAGACTTTCTTACCTGGCGGACTTCTATCAAAATTACGACTATTATTATTATCAGTTTGTCAAGGCATTGCAATGGCGGAGTTATTAAACCCATTTTTTCTCCGTCATCCTACACAAGACGAGGTCTGCTGCATCTTAACATCGACGACACGATAAGGTACACCATAAAGAAAAATATACTGGTTTCTAAGGTGATTCCTTATTAATTTATTAATTGTAGATAAATATTCCTTTACTTTATCCCAAACAAATGTCATGTTGATGTGACTGAACTATTCATAATTTATCACTTATGTAACCTTTACATATTATTCCATAAAGATTATCAGCAATTCTAGGTATTTTAATTTTAGCCTGTGTTGCCATACTACATTTGCTTCCCCCAAATTCAATTTCATATGCATCTTCTGGGTTTCGTGAAACATCGGGGAGGATTAGAGAAGGAAAAACAGCATACCTGTAGTCACTTCTGACACAGGAAACTCCTTCTTTACAAACCAACCAGCAAACACTTCCTAAGTTGTCGAAAGTTATCTTCCACATGGAGGTTTAACCTTTCATTAAAACGAAAACTTTATTGACTTGTTTCATTCCTTTCATCGTATTTTTTTAAGATGGCGCCCAACCTGGGGCAGAGTAAGAAATTTTGTTGGTTGGCCTCGTAGAGGGTAGGTTTGACAGAGATAATATTTTCGAAAGTCTGATAGTCTGATTATTGTATCGGTGTTCCCAGTTTCGACATTTTGTTTACAATTCAAGCCACCATTGAGTGGCATTTTCTCGGCTCTTTAGGTCTTACTTTCATGAGGCTGTCCATTTTAGGACATATATACATGTTTAGTTTGGATCTTCTCTTTAAATTGATCGTGTTTGTTTGAAGTGTTGTATTTGATCAATTCTCAGAAATACATCCATGGTCATGTGACTAAGAATGTTAAGGAAATTGAGAAGTTAAAATTGGTTTGGATGTTGACAGGCGCTCACTTATCTCTCAATTCAAGAAAATTGAGGAGTTAAAATTGGGTTCTGATGTTGACAGGCACTCACTTATCTCTAAATTTCATGTATTTGCTGCAGACCAGAAGATTTATGATTCTAAAATTCAGCAGCTTTTATGAGTAGAAGATGACAATGAGTCAAAGCTGAATGTAGAGTTAGAAGCTTGCGAGAGCCACTCCGAAAAAATAAACCATCTTAGGGATTCAATTCCTCCTGATTCATCAACTGAAGAATCAAGCTCCTCATTCATCAACTGAAGATCAAGGAGTCTTTCGAAAAGTCCCACAGCACCTTTACCAGCATTTAGAAGTGAAGAGGGTGAAAATATTGAAAACTTTCTCTCAGGATTTGAAGAGCTTATGAAAACCTTTAAGTAAACTCAGAGAGAGAAATTATTGTTGTTACTGCAACCAGTGTCAGGTTGTGTAGCAATACCTCTTGTTACCCTAGAAACAGACAAACACATATGAAGATGAAAAATCAATTTTAAGGTCTGCCGTGGCATCCCCTATGTTTCATAAGTTCATGTTAATAAAGCAATTGTAAGAAATGCAATTACAAATCCTTATAAAAACAGATCCATTTGCTTACAATGGTCAGATGAAAGATTTCATGGAATCTGTTAAGTTGTTGAAAATAGAAGTGGACGATGTTCTGAACTACTTTTGGAATGGCATGAACAGCACCTTCCAATCTCATTTAGTAAAAATTACCTGTAAGTCAAGGCCCTCTCTTACAAGAATTGGTGATAACATTTGTGAAGAATGTGAATGTTGCACAATAGCCGTGCAGAAAATTGACACTAAAGTTAAAAGGCTTCCAAAATATTCAGAGGCTGTTAATCTAGCCTCTAATGTTAATGGTAGCATGCAGCAAACTAAGGTGAAGTGTTCTTTATGTGCTTATGATAGAGCAACTGATGATCACCAGATTTATGATAGTAATATGGCAAAAGAGAAGCTGAAAGAGACAGGTTGTTTCAAGTGTGCTGTTCCTCTCATTCTACAGGACTGTAAAAATTTAGATTTCATAAGGAATACAGTTGTTGCTTTGGCTGACATTTCACATTTCTCTGCATTAAAAATACCAAATTAAAAAGTAATTTGTATTCTTTCTAACATGCAAACTAAGACTTTTATATATATATATATATATATATATATATATATATATATATATATATATATATATATATATATATATATATATATATATATATATATATATATATATATATATATATATATATATATATATATATATATATATATATGGAGTAAATTGCACACGCCTTGCTTCAGCTGTTATTGAATCATCTCTGACAAACAAAATCCTAATACTAGACCTGGATCGACCTACCCTTGCCCATTGTGTGAGTCAGCCCATACACAGCCACACTGTGAGACTGAAACTACATGGGGCAGTACAGGGAGGATAAATTTACTTATATGAAATCATAGGTTCATATGTTAGGAAAAGTATAAATTACTTTTTAATTTGGTATTTGTTTCAACATGTATACAAACCTACACTTATCTACACTTTCATATATTTGGAGCTTCACCTGAAGGCAGGTGGACGATCTCTCTCTAGTAACCATGTGAGTGTTCCTACCAGGTACCCCAAAGGGTATGCAAACAATATATGCTGTTAGTTAGTTATAAATGATTTGTTTAACCAGACCTCTGAACTCTTTTAGGGTTCTTCTCGGGCTGGGCAATATATGCTGTGTGTACCATACTAACCTTCTTCCATGCAGAGTTAAAGGTCCTCCTTGTAACACCCTGCCAGGCCATGTCAATAATTTTGAGGCAGGTCACGACGTTGCAATGATCCTCCCAGAACTCTCGAAGGGTGAGGTCTGTGGTCACTCTAACTTCAAAGAAGCGCTTGAACAGGTGCTTGGTGAAGAGCTTTTTGAAATGTGAAATCACCTGCTGGTCCATGGGCTGTAGGATAGGGGTGGTACTGGGTGGAAGTAAGAGGACTAAATAAACTTGAATTCTTCGTAGATGTCACCTGTGAGGGTTGGTGGGTGAGCGGGACATTGTCAAGGACGAGAAGGGCTTTCAGGGGTAAGTTATTTGTGGTGAGGTAATTCTTGATGGTAGGACCAACGAACACGTTTACATACTGGACGAAGATATCCCTGGTGAACTACGCCTTTGAGTTTGCCGTCCACATAACCTGCAGATTTTCACTGGTTATCTTTTGGGACTTAAGGGCTCAGGGGGTTTCCGAGTGATATACGAGTAGCGGCCTAACTTTGCAGTCCCCATTTGCATTCGTGCACAGCACAAGGGCTAGCCTATCCTTCATAGGTTTATGCCCTGGCAAGCTCTTCTCTTCTGCTATTATATAGGTCCTCCTCGGCATCTTTTTCCAGAAGAGCCATCTCGTAACTTGAAGATCTGCTAGGCGACATATCGTTCTGCTGCTACCAGTTAGGCAAACCTTTTAAACTCATCAGCTGCCTTCACATAAAAGCTTGCTGCCTCACCATGCCTGACAACGGAGTGAATGCCAATCCTCTTTTTAAAATTATCAAACCAGCCCTGACTGGCTTTGAGTGACTCTTCTGATGCCGTGTCCGTTGATGTTCCCACTGTCTTCTGCATCAAATCTATGTAGATGTCTTATGCCTTCTCACAAATGATGCTCTCTGTCTCTGTATATCCTGTGAGCTGCTTCTCATTCAGCCACACCAACTTCTCCATCTCTTCATGGAAAGAGGTCTGGAGCTTTGAAATAATCTTAACACCCCTGGCTAGCGTTATAGCTATTATCGACTTCTTCTGCTTCAAAAAGGTACAGATAATAGTAGTAGTCCGGCTGTACTGCCTCGCCAAGTCCACAACAAGCAAACCTTGATCGTGTTTTTCTATGATTTCACGTTTCATATCCAAGGTAATCGGCCTTTTCTTCTCAGCACTGGTCTTAACACTCAGTTTCTTAGGACCCATGGTGAAATTATGAAATGTTCCAAAATAAAGGGGCACGGCAAGAAAACAAAGCAAGAAATGCTATGAGATGCTGCAGAGATGCTCGCACAGCAACGTAACCAAGTGAACTGAATGAGACCACTTGGATAGGCATCTCAGTGCTGGCAATGGTGGACTGAGGTTCAGGTGTTACTCCTGTCTGAACTGTATATATTAAATATTAAGTGGTTTTTTCTGTGTTTATTTGTTCCCCTTGAATAGTCTTGCATATTAGGTGGTTAGATTTGGTGTACAATTCCACCCATTGTGGACTTCATCGCAGGTAAGTGAATACTGAATCATTGAAAGTGATATTGATAGTGTAAATTGTGTAGTAGTCAAAGCAGGCCATTACATTTGGCGACTGTTTGACAGGATTATTTGATCCTTATTCGCTTCAGTGTGCAAGATTTATTCTTGGGGTTTTTTGTCAGGCTTCATATTTTCACCTCCTCTAATTTTGTTTTGGGGTAATTTGTTACTGTGTGCAGTTTTTGGTGTAATTTTTGTGTAGTTTCTGCATTGTCATTATGGCTGATTTTGATGTAACTGAGCGCCTTAGTGGAGAGGGGTGGCAAGATAGGCTTGCAGAGCTGAAGCAGGAGTTAGAGGTAGTGGCTGAGTTTTGTGAAATCCAACACCCGGTTTCTGTAAGGAAGGTTTGCTGTTGTTACGGATTTAAGAATATGTAAAAGTGATGAAGGCAGAAGGTAAACCAAAGGTAAAGCAGGTTAAAGTGGATTTGTCAGTAGAGGTGTTGGATACGCAGTTCAGTTTGAAGCAGATGGAGACTGATCTGCATAAGTTGAAGACGGAGGAGAGAGAAAAAGAGAGATAGCATGAAATTGCCATGCAAACCCTTAGATATAAGGCTTTTTCTTCTCTTCTCAAAATAGGTCAGAAGCACCTGGTATTAATTTGATTGAGGCACTAAAGTTTGCCCCAATTTTCAGGAGAGTAATGTGGCTGAATTTTTTGCCTTTCGAAAGAATTGCCATGAGGTTGGAGTGGCCCCAGGAGTATTGGACCACCCTTATGCAAAGGAAATTATTAGGTAGGAGCGCAAAAAGTTTATGTCACTTTAGACAAAGATTTATCATCTGACTATGACATTGTGAAGGCCATAGTTTCAAAGGCATAGGAATGCGTTCCCGAGGTGTATAGGCAACCCTCCAGGAATTTGCCAGGAACAAAGAGCAGTAAGCTGGTGACTGGCTTAAGTCTAAGGAGGTGTCCGATTTTGATAAATTAAAAGAGTTAATGTTGGTGGAGGAATTTAAGAGGTGTGCCTGATAAGCTGAAGTTACACCTTGAAGGACTAAAATTTGACATCCTTCAGGAGGCAGCCATTGCTAGTGATGAGTACCTTCTCTTTCATAAAAATGTGTTAGGGGAGGTATCCGGAAGTGAGAAATCTGGATGGGTGAGAGTAGGTACGAGTAATAATCATAATAATAAAATAATAATAGTGTTAATAAGGTACAAAATAGTAGTACTAATTATAATAATAATTCTTGTATTTCTCCCAGCAGCAGTAACTGGGAGGGGGGAGAAATTCATATAACCCTGTTAAGTTAAAGGTAATGACATGCTTCTTTTGCCTTTAAGAAGTCACAAAGGCTACAGGAAGACTGGTGATGAGTATGGAAAGAAAGGAGAGGGAATCAGTTCCAAAAAGAAACACAAAACAATGACTAGGTTGTAGCAAATCCTTGGGGCCCTTTCATAAATATCTGTCCTCCAGTAGTGTCTCATCAGAGAATTCAGGTGAGAAAAGGAGTGTGTGAATTCTGCGTGACACAGGTGCTTCTCAATCTCTGATTCTTCAGGAGGCACTGCCTAATAATTTTGTCTTCACGAATCAGGAATTCGTATTGCTGAGTGGTTTTCCGGACACAGTTATGTCTTATCCTGTGGATAGTGTTTTTTTAACATGCCCTTCCTTTTCCGGGAATTTAAAATTGACCATCGCTGACAAATTTCCTGTTAAGAACCAGTTATTGTTTTGGGGAATGATGTTGCCCTTGAGAATAAAACTTTCCCGATATTGATAACTCCTGATAATGAAGTAGCCGTAGTCACTCGTTCTGGGTCTAAAATTGTTGATGCTGCAGAGTCAACAATTGATGTAGATTTGAGTACAGTAGTTTAGAGAGTAGTGATAGTGTAGTTGTAGGAGAGATCAATATTTTGAAGGATAAACCTAATTGGACTGTTGATGAGCTTATTGAGGCTCAGAAGAAGGATTTTCAGGATCTTCCTACTGAATCAGGTGTGAAGTACTGTATCCGATTTGACTATCCCCAAATTTAAGATAATCAGAAATATTTTACATAGGCTAAGTAGACCTATGAATGTTACTAATGATGATCACGAGGTTTTGAGACAAATTATGGTTCCTTTCATTTACAGGAATGAACTAATGACTTCAGCCCATGAGAATGGCTTGGCTGGTCATTTTGGCAATCATAAAACTACGTGTAAGTTGTTGAAAGATTATTATTGGCCCAAGTTGAAGGCAGATGTGAGGAAGTTTGTTAATAATTGTGACGTCTGTCAGAAGGTTGGGAAGCCAAATCAGTCAGTACCAAAAGCAGCTCTATGCCCTATTCCAAGGACAGGGGTCACTATTAATGTTGTTGGTCCATTACCGAAGACTCATAGTGGGAATGAATATATTTTGACTCTAATGGATAAGATGTCTCGATATCCTGGGGCAATACCACTACGGACGATATAAAGTGTTAATATTGTTGATGTATTAATTGAGTTTTTCACCAGGTTTGGGATGCCTAAAATAATTCACTCAGACTGTGGTTCCAATTTTATCAGTAGGTATTTCAGAGGTAAAATGGCAGAGTTAAATATGAAACGTGACTTCTTCTCCGTATCATCTGGAGAGTCAGAGAGCTCTAGAAAGATTTCATCAAACCCTGAAATCTATGATAAAAAAAGTATTTGTTCCGACACGATATATAAACCATTGGTCCTTTACATTACGAATTACTTTCAGTGAAGCTGGAAATGGCCACTGAACTTTCTAACAAGGTGGTTAGGTAGTTAACTACCGTCCAGTAGGTGGGAGTCCCACCTGCCCGGATGTAAGCATTCCAATCTGCTTTCGGCTGTCGTGTGGTACAGACGTGTTTCTTCGCTCTCTGCCCTGACTTCTGCTGAGCTGTTTTCCCGGTGGGATCTTTACTTTTTCTTGTTTGCCTTGTGTTTTCCTTTCATAATCATGCAAGTCATGAAGGAAATAAACCTAATAAGCCTGCCTTCCCCAGCGTGTGTGTCCTGGGGCTGGCAGGAAGAAATGTAATAGTTTTAGATTGAAAACTGATGTAGACCTGCACACCCTTTGCTCTTCTTGTAGGGGTGTGTGTGTTCACATAAAATCTCCTTGTTCTGAGTGTTGCTCCTCGTCAGCTGAGCAGTGGGTGAGGTTTGAAGGGAGGGAACAGTACCGGAGGAAGCCTTCCAAGGTGTCATGTGAGGGTTACACGCCCCTGATGACTCCCTGGGTGGCTAACTCTTCAGGATCATTTCTCTCTCTTGGCAAACTTCCCATTCTGGCTGCCTCTCCTTCAGGAGAGGACACCCTTTCATCTTCTTCGCTCACGTCATTGGGTGTAGAATGACGTGGAGGAGTGGACAATCAGGACCGCCTCTTCTTGGGGGGCCTCTCCTCACTGGGGGGAGGGGGGGGGGAATTTTTTCCCTCCCGGAGTGGGGAATTTTTCCCTCCCAGAGCGAGTGGAGTCTCCCTTCCCTCCCCTAACACAACTTTGTCATCAAGTATGGCAGTAGAGGCTTCTCTCAGGAGGCAGGCTTCAGATCTTGACTCAACCTGGCTCCACCTGAGTCTTCCTGGTGTACCGTCACTGGAAGGTCTCCTGGCTGATCTGTCTGGCACCCCGGTAGTGACCCACGCAGCGGCTACTGCTACAACCAGCACTGTTACAATGACTGCTTTTGCTAAGATGCCGGTGACTGTCTCTTCTCACCTGGGTACCCAGGTGACCGCCATGCTGGCATTCCAACACACAGTGCTGCTGCCGCCTGGCTTCTTGGCCCTGCTGTCCCAGCCAGGACCCTCCACGATGGTGACTTCATCCGTACCCCTTGTTATGGTCTCTGCTCCTGCTGTTCCTGGTGTTGCTGGCTCCCGGTCTTTCCTGGCTACTCCACCTGCTCCAGCTATCCCAGTCACCCCAGTCCTGGGTCCTGACTTACCTGGCTCTTGGCCCATCCTGGCTTCTCCACCTGCCAAGGCTGTTCTGGTCACCCCAGTCACTGGTCCTGGCTTCCCTGGCTCCCAAGCTGTACTGGCTGCACCAGCTGCCCCGGTCTCCTCTATTGATGTTGCTGCTGCCAGGGTCGCTCCTGCTACCCTGGCCACCCCGGCTGCTCCTGTGACTTCTGCTGCTCCCACCTGGATGGAGGACTTGACTGCCAACCTGAATATGACAAAGATGTCAAAGAAGAGGTCTAGGAAGGTGTCGTTGCTGCTGCCTGTTGCCTCCTCCCCTTCTTCCAAGGCTCATCAGTCGAAGAAGAAGGCTGCCTCTCCCCCCCTCCCTCTAAGAAATTCCATTCTGGGACTTCTAAGGGACTGCCTCCTTCCACAGGGGAAGCAGTGGGATCCCTCGTCGGCTCTTCCCATCCTTCGAGTCTGGGAACCAAACTGTCGACCCCTGGGTCTAACATTTTGGGAGCCGCAGGTGTGCAAACCTCAGTCTGCACACCCGTTGCCATGCCTAAGAAGTCCACTTCGAAGGCTGGCACCGAGTTGGGCACTTATTCGTGAGCCACTCCGAGTACCCAGATCTGAGCCACTCCGAGTACCCAGATCTCTAAGGAGACTTGGCGTATCCTGAACGGGTATTGGAGAGTCCGCTCACTGTACCGATTCGGGCACAGAACGGGAGAAAGAGCCAAGACATGCAGGTGTCTTGGCTCTGCCTGCTAGCACTGCCTTTAGTGCCAAGCAAGGTTCCCAGGGAGGTGCTTCGGCCTCTCGAGTCTGAGCATCTGGTGAGAAAGAGAGGAGGTCTCCTGTACAGTCTTCTCACAAGGCTTCAACCTTGAAGAAGACTGGGGCCCATCAAGAGGACAGCGCAAGTTCTTGCCAACTAGCCACGCATTTGAATCCATCCAGTCCCCGGTCATGTTCGCACAATCAGCCTGATTCAGTCAAGCTGAGTGCTTGGCTCAGCTTGCGTGAACCACTACACTCTCCTTGAGACAGTGCTTCGCCAAGGCGAAAGCGTTCTCCTGGACCCAGGTTGCCATCATCACCGCAGGTTGATGACTGCTCTCAGCCTGCTCCTGCTGCTGGTTCTGCCAGCAGGACTGGCGGGGGTGCCCGATCCTCCTCGTCTGTCCCCTCAACCTCCTGGGGTTTCCCTGGGAGGTGCAGGTCAGATAAGAGGAACTCCGGAGAATCTTCTCCCCAGAGTTCGACTACAAAGGCATATGTTCCTGGCCTGATCCTCGGATAGACTAGGCCATACGTCCGCGTAGTGCTTGAAGGATCCAAGGGGTCTGTGAAGGTTCTCCCTCCTGCCAGGAGAGTAGATTGGGAGGACCACACCCTGGAGGGACTGGAGGGTCCTCTCACCCAGGATGCAGACATCCCCAAAATGCAGAGGACTTTTGAAGAGGTCATTGCGTTGATATGTCAGCACAACAAGCTTGGGGAATGGACCACGGCCTCGTCTTTAGTTTGTCCTTAGCACCTTGAATCCTCCTGGGGTCTGAAGCAGGTTGACCCAGACCTGGTGTGTCTAGGCACGCGTCTGTTGCTGCAGCAGCTTACTGTGGAAGGAATCTCCCTCTTGCAGCAAGAAGCAGCGACCCTCTGCAGGCAGTCTCCTGGCTGGACTGTGGTCCTTCACATTATCCACAGTGGCTGCCTCCTTGGGCACCATCGTGCCTGGGGAGGACTCTGCATTTGGGAGGCTGTGCCAGTCTAGAGTTAGAGCTATCTCTTACCTTGCCCAAGGACAGCAAACCTGTGGGAGAACCTGGTGCTTAAGAGCAGAGACGCTGTTCTTTCTTGCTTTGCCAAGTCTGTAGGTCCTGAGTCGGCAATGACCCTACAGAATGGACTGTTGCTGGGTTCTGCCTCTCTCTTCCCTAGAGAGCTGGTAGATGCTGCGGTGGACAAACATTGTGCCGAAGACAGCAACTGCCTTGTCCACTAGGCAGTGGCCAAGATCTCCAGGTCTTTGTGCTCCACTGCAGCTCAGTCACGCCCCTTTCAGCCCTCTTTCCAGTCCAGTGAAGGGGGCATGGTGAAGAAGGGGAAACGCTGGGGGCGGGGTTCCCCTCCAGCTGTTGCCAACGGTGGGGGGTACCTATTGAGCCATTGGGCAAAGTAGCAGTGATACAGAGCCGAGACCTGGGTAGTGGATGTGCTTTGGGTGGGATATCTACTCCCCTTCAAGTCTCGGCCACCCCTTGCCAACTCTCCAGTCTGTCTCCGTACCTACGTTCCTGGTTCAACGAAGGTTCTTGCACTCAAAATTGCAAGCCATGCTGAGCAAGGTCTGTGGCAGTCATGCCAGATTGGTCCCCAGGCTTTTACAGCTGTGCCTTTCTTGTGAAGAAACTTCGGGGTACTGGAGACCAGTCATAGACCTCTCTCCCCTGAACCGATTCATTCACCAGACTCAGTTCACGATGCAGACGGCTCGTTCCATGCTCGCCTCCATCAGGGAGAAAGTCTTCATGCTTATGGTGGTTCTGAATCCATCCGTCATCCCGCAAGTACATTCGCTTTATCCTCGGGGAGACAAGTGTTCCAATTCAGGGTACTCTGTTTTGGGCTCTCGACCATTTTCCAGGTGTTCAGGCGAGTGTTCATCTTATTGTCAGCTTGGGCCCATTCACAGGGGAGACGTCTATTGAGGTATCTCAACGACTGGCTGGTCCTGGCGAGCTCCTGCTTGCGGTTGCTTCAGGACAGGGATCAGCTCCTCGAGTTTTGCCACGATCCATCCTGGATCGTGGTAAATGTCAACAAGTCAGATCTCAACCCCCAGCAGAGGATAAAGTACCTGGGCATGCTGATTGATATGGTAGCAGCAAGAGTCTTCCCCTCAGACTCTCATATCAGCAGGTTCAGGAAGGCAGCACAGCTGTTCCTGTCTCGGCAGGAGCAGCCAGCTAAGCAATGGCAAGTTGTCATCGGTCACCTGTCATCATTGAAGAAGCTGGTCCCTTGTGGGCGTCTACACCTTTGGTCCCTGCAGTGGGGACTGAAGGAATACTGGTCCCAGTCTCGAGAACCTCAGTCCTTTCTCATCCCTCTTTCGGAGGAGGTGAGAGGGGACCTAGACTGGTGGATGGACGACAGGAACCTCTTAATAGGAGTATGCACACATAGTCTCCCTCCGGGCATGCTTCTGTTCTTGGACAAATCAACCGAGGGATGGAGTGCACACCTGGAAGGGTTGCTGACTTCAGGAGTGTGGCACTGAGATGACAAGCACCTTCACATCAACATACTGGAACTCAAGGTGGCCTTCCTGGCCCTCCAAGAGTTTCAGGATCGAATGATGGGACACTCTGTGGTGTTGATGAGCGACAACACCACGGTAGTGGCATACGTCAACAAGCAAGGGGGACTGGCGTCCCTCCCGCTTCATCAGTTGACAATGCAGGTGCACGAGTGGGCTCTGGCCCACTCGGTAGAGCTGTCAGCCAAGTACATTCCAGGAAAGATGAATGCAGTGGCAGACAAGCTCAGCTGCCAGAATCAGGTGATAGGGACAGAGCAGTCCCTTCACCCAGACATTGCAGAGAGGTTGTTCAATCTGTGGGGGCGTCCAGTCATAGATCTGTTCACCACCCGGCAAAACAGGAAATTTCAGGTCTTTTGTTTGATCATGCTGGACCCATGGGCTGCTGCAAGGAAGCGTTCCAACACCTGTGGAACAACCTTGATGTCTATGCCTTTCTTCCGTTTTGTCTGATCCGCAGGGTGATCAGCCAAATGATGATCACCACGAATCTCAGGATGATTCTGGTGGCTCCCAAATGGCCCCAGGCTGTTTGAGATCCTGACCTGTTAGCTCTTCTTTCCAAGGCACCGAGAGAGATTCCTCCCTGGCCTAACCTGCTGTGTCAACCCCAAGTAGCGCAGTACCACCAGGCAGTGCAGTCCATGTCTTCACAGCTGGCGGTTATCCAGCATCTCCTGCGAGCAAGAGGCTTTTTGTGTTGCGCAGCAACAGAGAGGCTGGACACCTCAGGCAGTTCTCTGCAGCGGTATACCAGGGAAAGTGGGCCGTCTTCTGTGGTTGGTGTCATAGACGGGGTATCGCTCCAGTCAGAGCTACTGTTCAGCAGGTCCCGGACTTCCTCATCTTTCTTTGCTGAGAGAAGCTTCTCTCCGTTTCTAGTGTAACAGGCTCCAGAGCCACACTCGGCCTAGTCTTGCGGCTAAAGGGCTAGATATCTCTTCTTTCGAGATTTCTCTACTGATGAGAAGCTTCGAAAGGTCTTGCCCACCCAGGGACCTCAGGCCCCCTGTGTGGGATGTGACTCTCGTTCTAAGGAGCCTGACTTATGCACTCTACGAGCCTTTAAGAGAGTCACCAGACTGGGATCTGAGCCTCATGACTCTTCCTGATTACCCTAGCATTGGCGAAGACAACAGAACTTCACAGACTTTCCTTTGATGTTAAACACTGGAGGGGATTGGAATCAGTTACATTCGATTTCGTCCCGGACTTCGTAGCGAAGACTCAGAACCCATCGGTCCCTGATGCTAGGTTCAAGTCCTTCACGATTCCCTCCCTAAAGGACTTTGTAGGAAAAGAACCAGACAAGATGCTACTGTGTCCTGTTAGAGTGCTGTGGCAGTATCTGAAGAGAACTCGCCATCTCTGGCCTGAGTGTCAACGACTTTTCGTTAGTGCTGGCTTGACCAAAAAAGAGGTGTCCAAGAACACAATTTCTTTCTGGCTTCGTGAGACGATTAGGAGAGTGTATTCTGCTGCTGGAGAAGACAACACCAGTACCTTCCACCCAGGAGATCACGAAGTCTGGAGTATTGGTCCTGCCCTCGCATTCCGGAAGAACCTATCGGTTCTTTAGGTATTGAAAATGGGGGCGTGGTCTCAACAGACCACTTTCACTTCTTTCTACCTTCAGGATATTGCCCACAAGTCCTTGGACACCTTTTCCTTGGGACCTGTGGTGGCTGCTCAACAAGCTGTGTAGCTTACCTGGCTCCTCTAAAAGGACATGGTTGCATCATGCCTAAGATGTGCAGTTGTGGATGTGAGAATGAGTGTGGGAGTGACTGGCCTCTCCTTCTCTTCACCCTGGCTCTCTTCCTGTGGGCAGAAAGCGGACGTGCCATTACATACTGGAGCTGGCGGTCGATGCAGGTATGCATACACTTCGAGCTTCAGTTCTATTTCCTTACAGGATCATACAAGCAAAGCCACTCCTTCCTCTAGCAAGGGGAGGAAGGAGACCATGACAATATGAAAAACCCGACACTTGTATTTACTTTACTGTCGCCTACTTTTTAAGGTTCATCCTAGCCTATTTTTGTATGAAATGACATCTTCCTCATTCATATAAAAAAGCCCAGAAGTCTGACAATTGATCTCGCGTTTTCTACAACCCGATCACTTTGCCAGAGGCAGGTTTCCCCTTCCTCGCTCTATCGACCAGGAAGGGAACACAAGGTGTGGCAAACTCCAGTCAGTTCATAGACTCACTCAGATTCCTCCCTCCAACCAATGAGTCTTCCTAATGTAAAGGGCTGATGGTTTATATATCGTGTCAGAACAAATCACAGTTTTTTAAAGTAAATTGTATTTTTCCTAACTATACAAACCTGAGATCCTTTACATTACATTTTCATGACCACCTCATGCCATCCCTCAATCTGACACTTGGGCCGAAAGGTAAACTGGAATGTTTACATCCGGGCAGGCGGGACTCCCTCCTACCGGACGGTAGTTAACCACCTTGTTCGAAAGTCCAACGTCCATTTCCAGCTTCGCTGAAAGTAATTCCTAGTGCAAAGGACCTGAGGTTTGTATAGTTAGAAAAAATACAATTTACTTTAAAAAATTGTGATTGTTTGATTAATGAGTCTGAATGGGATAAGGAATTACCTCTTTTGCTGTTTGCTTTTCATTCTGTCCCAAGTCAATCTTTAGGTTTTTCGCTTTTTAGTCCCGTGTTTGGTCATTGTGTACATGAACCTCTTTATGTGGTTAGTGAGTCCTGCAAGGGAGATGTCCCTGAAATTAATTTATCTGATTATGTGTCTAATATAAGTGAGAAGCTGACCAAGGCATGGAAATTTGCAGGTGAAAATTTACTGTGTAGTCAAAAAGGAATTAAGTACTTTTTTATCAGGAGGGCTAAAGCACAGAGCTCTGCAGTAAGCGATAAAGTATAGGTTTTATTACCGATTCCAGGAAATCCATTAAAAGCTTCTTTTTCAGGTCTGTGGAAAATTTTGAAGAAAGTTAGTGAGGTTATTTAGTAGAAACACCTGAAAGAAGGAAACCATTTCAGCTCTGTCAAATTAATATGTTGAAGACATATAGAGAATGTGAGAAGGTTATTCCTGTGGCAACCGTTAGGGGTGTCATAAGTCGTACTAATAATGAGGGACTTTCTCTTCTAGAGGGTGAAAATGTCGATGATAATTGTTTTGATGTGTTGAATGACTAACAGACAATAAGGGTTCTTTGAAAAATTTTGCTAATATGACTTCTCATTTAAGTAGTGCAGAACAAAAGTCTTTGAAAAAAATTGGTATTTATTTATGAGGAATTATTCTCAGATGTTCCGGGACAGACATCTGTCCTTGAACATGACACTGATGTTGGTAATGCCTAACCTGTGAAATAATCTCCTTACAAGTTGAATCCTTTTAAGAATGCTGTTGTAGCTAAGGAGGTTGATTATATGTTGAAGCATAGTCTGATTAAACCCAGCAAAAGTCCTTGGTCATCGCCTGTTGTATTGGTAGAGAAACCCAATGGGAATTTCAGGTTTTGTTTTGATTACCGTAAGGTGAATGAGGTCACCAAACCTGATTGTTATCCATCCTAGAATTGAAGATTGTACTGATAGGATGGGCAAGTCGAAATATATTAGTAACTTCGACTTGTTGAAAGGTCACTGGCAAGTTCCTCTGTCTAAACGGGCGAGGGCCTTGTCAGCTTTCGTAATGCCGCAAGGATTATTTCAGTGCCTACTTACGCTTTTCGGTATGAAGAATGCGGCCATTACTTTTCAAAGATAAATGAATACTTTAGTTTACGGGTTAGAGGGGTGTGTCGTCTATATTGAAGATATTGTAATTTATAGTGATAACTGGGACACCCATCTAAAATGTATTAAAGCATTGTTTGAGGTTTTGAAAAAAGCAGGTTTGGTAATTAATTTGAAGAAAAGCGAGTTTGCCAAAGCAAAAGTGGTATATTTGGGTCACTAGGTTGGTTGCAGAAAGGTAGTTCCCAAACAGACTAATGTGGAGTCCATTAAGAGTACAGAAATTCCAAAGAGTCGGAGGGATGTCAGAAAATTCCTTGGCTTGGTAGGGTATTACCACAGGTTCGTTAGAAATTTTTCTGATATTGCTGAGCCTCTAACTAATTTATTACGTAAGAATGTGACCTTTGTTTGGACTAATGAGAAGCAAAATGCGTTCGAACAATTTAAATTGGTATTGACCCACCATCCTGTTTTGAAAGCCCCAGATTTCTTTTTCGCTTGCTACTGATGCAAGTGACGTTGGTGTTGGAACGGTGTTACTTCGGAAGGACGAACAGGGAGTTTCTCATCCTGTTGTGTTCTTCTGTAAGAAATTGTCCCCCACTCAACGTAGGTATTCCACAGTGGAGAAAGAAATATTAGTGTTAGTTTTAGCCAATAACCACTGTCAGGTTTATCTTTCTTCCACAGGTTCCCCTATTAAGGAATTAACTGTTTATAACCCCCTTGTTTTCCTCAGCAGGTTCAAAAATAAAAACCAATGATTAATGAGTTGGAGTCTCCTGGTACAGGATTGGAACCTGGAATTTGCCCACATTCCAGGTAAAGACAATATTGTTGAAGATATCTTGTCACACATTGTTGAATAAAGATATATCCGTCGGAAATGGTTTCAGGAGGCCATGCAGGTAATCAAGTAATCTCTGCATCGTTCTAGTTACGGTATGTGTGCTGGCGGAGTAAGTTTGTGTGTGGGTAAGTGAGGTGAAGGTATACTTAGTGTGTAATAACCTTATTTCTATTTTCTGTCGTCCTTTTGTTTGCTGCGATATAACGATGTAACAGTTTATAAGTCTTGGGATAAGGTTTATCTAAGATTAATGTTAAGTGTGAGATGAAGTGGTCAATATTTGATGATCATCTCAGGTTAAGGTTTACGTAAGATTAAGGTAATTTATGAGTTTAAGCGGTTGTATAATATTTACTAATCAGGTTTTTCTGTGTTTTCATGCTTATAATTGCTTTACACAAAATTTTGTTTGTCTTGAGCAATACAGACAAGTGTATTTTTATAGGACGCTCCATAATAGCTAGTGCAGTGAATCACTGGTATACAGACAGCGTTGTTTGTGGTGATAGTCTTATGGCCTATGGCCTAAGAACTCAGAAACTCAATTGGTTATGATAAAGGAGCAAATGTGATACTCAATGGTTTAGTTTGTGTGCTCTGAGTTGTGGAGGTGGTTTGTAGGTTTTGGGTTGAAAACCCTAATTTGAGTATTGTTTTTGTGATCTGCTATCCTTGGTATTTGCCAGCCCACTTCAAGGAATTTTTTTGCCACGTATGTTTTATTTTGAAAGGTTTTTGTGATCAAATACCTTTGGTAAATGTTTGCCAATACGCTTAAGGTTTTGTATCATAAGTGGTAATATATAATGCTTGGTACTACTGTTGATGGGTGTAGGGTCTTGTATTATTATGGTTTTTTGCATATTTTGTATTATCACTGTGAGATAATTTTGCCTAAGTACCTAGTTGTTTTGTGTTTATCATTTCATCTCACTTAATCAAGTTAAAATTAATTTGTTGCTTGAGTTCTGATTTAACGTAAAATAAAAAAAATTTGTTGGTAATTTTTTTTCTGATGGGTGAGGTGTCGTCAGTAAGTTTGCCTTGTTCATTTATTTAACTTACTTTAATTGTATTTATGTAAGTTTCGTTTTAAGCTGCTTTGGCAGTAAGAGCTACAGTTTCCTTCCCACTAGCCCTTCACTTGTTTACCTGTTATTATAGTTTTGTTTTTTCTTTTCAAGTGGTGTGGTCCAAGCTCCACCACTTGTAGTGGTTTTGTTTTTGGTCCTGTGATGTTGAGAGACAATCCTGCTTTCTGGGCCATTTTGGAGAGGTTGTCACCATACGAGTCTGCCTGTTGGAAGTCCTGTTGACATTCACTGAGGATTAATACGTCCTGTGGGATTTTGCTCCACCAATATTGGAGTTGCAGGCTGGACTTTATCTTCTCCTCTGGCTTTGTATCTGTCAGAGGAACCTCACTTTTAGTCGGTAAGGTGGAATAATTGGCATTGCCTGCAGTTAGTTGTGATCACTGCATATGGACCCTGGTGTGGGTTCTTTTATCCCTGCATACCTGGGTCTTTGCTCCAGACGTGTAGTTTGATGCATGTGACGTTGCAAGCCTTTCTTAACGGCTTGGGGAGATCACGATGATATATATTGAAGCCCTTATTTGCATGGTTTACTTAACCTGTATGTGTTAGATTATTCTGTCTTTTTAACCTTCTCTTACTTTCCAGGCCCCCTTTGTAAGTACTGATGTGTTGCCTTCTTTATTTAGTAGTGTAAGTATTTTTTTTATGTGTAAAGGTATTTGTGTTTTGTGTACTTTTGTATTTCTGAGGTTCAGGCGTTACTTCTGTTTGAAGTTTGTGTATATTAAATATAAAGTGGTTTTTTCTCGGTGTTTATTTGTCTCCCCTGAATAGCCTTGCACATTAGGTGGTTATATTTGGCATATGGTTCCACCCATTCTGGACTTCATCGCAGGTAAGTGAATACTGAATCATTGAAAGTGTTACTGACAGTGTAAAGTGTGTACAAAGCAGGCCATTACAATACTGTATCAAAAGAACTGCCTTACGTCCAATGCAGCTGTAATGCCGATGGCAGGCCAAGCACTGTAGGCCAGGCTAGGTGCTGTAACTGTACTGTAATGGGTAGGCAAACAAATTGTTCTTAATAATAAAACATTGATAAATAAGCCTAACTATTACAAATAAATTAATAAAATATTGAAAACAAGCCAAATTATGACTGTTATCACAAACTTACGAAACTGTTTATGATACATCGGCAGTTTGCCTTTCAGCCATTTGCCATGAGTGGATGTAAATAAAGCACAATACTGCCCTGGTGGCCTGTCGCAGTAACATGAATGTTGTTTATGTACTCATGGTAAATTTCATACAGTCTACTGGAATACTATACATATATTACTCTCACAATAAGGTACATACTCCTTTACCCGAAACCCTCGGGGTTAGATGTGTTTCAGTTTTTGGAAATTTTCGGATTTAGGAACTATAGGGTCTGGAGCATAATCAAACATCACTACTGCATTAAAAACTTTTTTTTTTACTTTTTTATGTTTTTCATTATAGTTATTTATTCATTACAGTTAGTTATATTAATATACTGTTAAATGAATGTGATATAATTAAGATCACCAATAATAAAATAGTGGGACAATTAAGACCATATGTACACTAACATTTTTTTCAACAAAAACATTCCGTAAAATGCAAAAATATACATGATCAAACTAATTGTAATTTAACTTTTGAATTTTAATGATAAGTAAGACTATAAAATACATTTCATCACATCGATCTTGGAGAGGCTTGTTCTTTATTCTTACTGACGTCTTCATCAGTTTGCAGTCATCAATCTGAGGATGTAAAGTCCCCGCTAAGCGGGTTTTCTGTGGTGATGACCCATTTTCTTTGCTCTCCAGGATTCACCGCTCCTAGGTTGTCGGGTCACACAGATCCAATCATTTAAATTATTTTGTGTAAAAATTTACCTGTCACCAGCTTTTATATTATGTGTTCCTCTTTCTCAGGTACCAGATTGTACTCAACTCAGTTACTGTCCATTTGTGTAACTCAAAGTGTATTTGTTCATTATATTTATTGTTAAATGTTACTGACCTCAGGTCACCCTAGTTCTCATTGTATTCCTCGGTGTGACGTCAGTCCGCCGCTATATAAACCGCCTGTCTCTCCAATAAATTAGAGTAACCTTATCTTGCTCGTTTCTTTTGCACCTCTTAAAGTGGTGACCCCGCAGTGGTTCTCGGAGCCATTAGCGGACTCACACGGCGACTCAGTCTTGACTGTAACCAGCGTTCGGGCGTGCTGACTCTCGTCGGCAAATCACCAGCATCATTAGCGGACTCACATGGCGCGCTTCCAAGTGTGTGTTGACGCGGGTATCCCACTCCAATTAAGAGGGCTAGAGCAAGCATGGATGCGGACATCCCCTCCCTCGTTCAGTTAACCGCTAACCTCACAGATTCAGATGTTTACCTCCCGCCCATATCACCCACGCCCGTCCCGCGCCAAGGCTCTCACACGCCTCCACACCGCTGCCCGCGCCCCGCACGCTGCCCTGCCCAGGGCCCTGCCTGGCAGGACAAGCAAAAGCCACCCTCACCATAAAGCTCCCACCTTTCACTCAGGGGAACCCGCCAGCGTGGCTGTACAGGGCCGAGGGTCAGTTCAGGCTAGCAGAGAACTCAACGACGAGGTACTGCAAACTGACACAGTACTCAACACCCTGCCGGAGGAGATCTACAAGAAACTCATCCTGTAGGTGTCCGCTGCACGCCCCCTCACCTACCACCTCCTAAAGAAATCCCTCATCATGACTTGCTCCCTGCCGGTCACCGAGAGGGCTGCCCGCACCCTCGACCTCGTCATCAACCCACAGCAGGAACAGAGCGTCATGGAGTTGTGGAGCATGATCCAGGACCTCCTCACCCTCCCCGACACTGAGGGCAGTGGAAAACAATCCAAGATAAGCCTGTCGCGGGAGCTTCTCCTCTGCCAGCTCCTCCTGGAGGTCCACACTCAAATCCTCGAGCCTACACCATGCCCCTCGAGGTCCTGATCTTTACAGCGCAGCAGCTGACTGACTCCACAAAGGCAGCGAAGCGGGCATCAGCGCCCGCACACCCCATCAGCGCCATTCAACAGGAGGAGGGCACAGAGGAGGAGATAAGCGCCGTCACCAGGAGGCGGCCACCGTATCACCAAAAGTGGAACCCACTGGGCCCTTGCTACTACCACAAACGGTACGGCAAGGACGCCCGGAACTGCCAACCCCCGAGTTCATTCGCCCGTCCAAAAAACGGGGGAGGCGGCGGCCAGCAGAACAGGCCGCCATGGCAACAGAAGAACCCAGGAGCCCAGAGCCATTAGGTTCTACGTCCGCAACACCGTCTCTGGCAGGATGATGTTGGTCGACACAGGGGCCGTTAGATCAATCTTTCCGCTGTCCAGGGAGGACCGCAAGCGCTCACCGGACCCGGCTGCCTTCCTGACGGCCGCCAACGGGTCCCACATCCTCTCCTAGGGCACCAGGCTCCTGTCGATCTCCATCCTTGGCCGGAGGTATTCCTGGGACTTTGTCGTTGCTTGACGTAAGGACCCCGCTCCTGGGTGCGGATTTCCTTGCCCACTTCGGGCTGGCAGTCGACATCGGTCGCAAGCGTCTCCTCGACACCGACTCCTGCCAGCCCCTCCCGCTGGCAACAGGACCCAGCACACCTACCATCTGCTCCGTCGCCCCCCACAAGTACTCCCAGCTGCTGAAGGAGTTCCCCGACATATTCAGGCCCGAGTTCCACCAGGTACCCGGGGCCCCAGCTAAACATGGCATCTACCACCACATAAAGACGAAGGGAGCCCCCCCACACACGCAAGGTTGCGGAGGCTTCCCCCTTGGCGCCTTCAGGAGGCCAAGAACGCCTTTGCCAAAATGGAACGGATGGCTCCTGGAGGCCTTGCGGCGACTACAGGCGGCTCAACCTCACAACGGAACCTGACTGTGTGTTGATTATTTCTATCTTATTTACTCAGAAGGGATAATTCGAATGAAATGCTGTCAACTGGGTCATTGCTGAGTCGGGAAGTTGGGGAAACTCACTGGTATGCAAGCAGTTAACTTAACCAGGTAATTCCTTGGGTGCAGTTGCTCTCAGGTTCCAACTTCTTTTCTTGTATGGCCTAGTGGTCAGCGCCCTTGCCTTGCAATTGAAAGACCTGATTTCGATCCTGATGTGAGTCAGAAATTTATTTCTGTTACACACGTGACTGTGTGTTGATTATTTCTATCTTATTTACTCAGAAGGGATAATTCGAATGAAATGCTGTCAACTGGGTCATTGCTGAGTCGGGAAGTTGGGGAAAACTCGCTGGTATGCAAACAGTTAGCTTCCCCAGGTAATTCCTTGGGTGCAGTTGCTCTCAGGTTCCAACTTCTTTTAGACTTGTATGGCCTAGTGGTCAGCGCCCTTGCCTTTCAACTGAAAGACCTGGGTTCGATCCTGATGTAAGTCAGAAATTTATTTCTGTTTCACACGTGACTGTGTGTTGATTATTTCTATCTTATTCACTCAGAAGGGATAATTCGAATGAAATGCTGTCCACTGGGTCATTCCTGAGTTGGGAAGTTGGGGAAAACTTGCTGGTATTCAAGCAGTTAGCTTGCCCAGGTACCCAGGTAATTCCTCGGGTGCAGTTGCTCTCAGGTTCCAACTTCTTCTAGACTTGTATGGCCTTGTGGTCAGCGCCCTTGCCTTTCAATTGAAAGACCTGGGTTCGATCCTGATGTGAGTCTGAAATTTATGTTCCAAATGTGACTGTGTTGATTATTTCTATATATATATATATATATATATATATATATATATATATATATATATATATATATATATATATATATATATATACATACATATATATATATATATATATATATATATATATATATATATATATATATATATATATATATATATATATATATATATATATATATATATATATATATATATATATATATATATATATATACACATATATATATATATATATATATATATATATATATATATATATATATATATATATATATATACACATATATATATATATATATATATATATATATATATATATATATATATATATATATATATATATATATATATATATATATATACAGGTTGACCATCACTAATCCAAGCGTCATTGGGACCTGGAGGGTGCCGGATTAGCCATTTTGGCCGGATTAGCCATTTATTAGGCTAGAATACACGAAACCCAGCAGCTAAGCACCTCATCTTAGAATTAAAATATCCCATAAATCAGTACAAGTTGGTTAATAAAGAAAAGACAATTATCAAATACAGGTAGTGCTCGAATTATGATATTTCGAGTTTACGATGGGGTTAGCAATTAATACCGATCTGAGAATGTTTAGGAAATATTTTTAGATTTCGGCATCGGCACAGGCAGCGAGAGAGACCAACTTACAATAGACCAACTTCTTTTCCTTCATCTCTTTATTCCATCTGCTACTTAAAAAAGTAAAATAGAATGATAAAAGTATTGTCAGTAACATTATACTCTTGCGTAAATCACGTGCAGCCATAAACAACCGAACGGGAAACTGTTGTTTGCTACTAATCGTATTGGATAACAACTGTTTTGCTTGTATTTCAAGCATCATACGGTCAAACAGTTACTGCCGTTATGTTACAAATGACGTTAAGTACTGCATAATAGGACTGATATATTTTTTACACTATACCCTTATTCACTTTGGAGAAAAGATCGGCAAGGAAATTATACTGCTTCAGTAACTTTAAGCTGCAAGTTGTAGCTGAAGCTCAGAAAACAATGTTCAAGCTGCTAATGACTATAAATTATCGTGCATCAGCAACATGGATGCTTTTGGGATCACTTCATTTGGCTTTACCATGAGCTGACAGGAAGGACAAGTCTGTCATGGGCCAGATGAAGTGCGTGGGAACTGCAGTTTCCTGGGCACTTCATACTACCAATCTATGGATAACGAGTGCTGGCTCCTCCGGTCCTCAGGTAATTCTGTGAGAACCTTGTCCTCAAGGAGGTAGCTATCCTTGGACAAATCCCTCACGTCTTCAAGCTGGGTGTATGCTTTCTCTCTCAGAGGTAGGAGATCATCATCTTCATGTTGGGCAGAATAAGGTTCGTCCTTTGTAGTTCTGGCACTTGGGCAGCTTCTCCGATGACCAGTAGAATGCTTGCCCCTCTAGGGAGTATTGAGTCCTGTAAGTTTGTGGTTTCTTTGCACAACCAGAGTATGTCTTCGAACCCGATGCCCTGGCACGCAGGGTCGTCCCCTGGGAGGAGTGGCTACTTGGCTTGTCTGGAGCCGAAGCTGTCGTGCAGCACAGGGGCACATCTTGCAGCTCACCCCAAAGGAGGTCTTGGCCTAGTAGGAATTGGCACCTTGGCTTTATGGAGCTCATCATGCCCAAGTGATGCTCCTTGGTGCCCCTAGGTGTAGTCATCTGGAACTGGACTGTTGGAATGTCCAAAGTAGTCCTGGCTACCCAGCTGATGGTCCACTGTTCATTCTCTTGAAATGGTTGCCCTATAGAGGGATGAATAAATTTGTTTTTATTTAGCATTTCCCAACGTTTTGAGAGAGAGAGAGAGAGAGAGAGAGAGAGAGAGAGAGAGAGAGAGAGAGAGAGAGAGAGAGAGAGAGAGAGAGAGAGAGAGAGAGAGAGAGAGAGAGAGAGAGAGAGAGGGAGAGTGTGATTGTCGTAAGTGAGTGCTTCGGTTGTTGGAAGAGGGATGAGGTCGTTAGTTTGTTTACGGCGCTGTCTGTCTGTCTGTGGAATATATGTGAGGATTTTTCAGTCGAGTCTTGAGTCAGAGCTAGTGCTGGTCAGTCGTTTGGTCTTGGACAGTTTTTTTGTGTGCTTTTGAGAGTTGTTGGTTTTTCTTGTTTGTGTACTGTTCTTGTTGTGTGTATAGTTCTATCTTCTTTTTTTATGTTTCCTTGTTTTGTTTGTGTGGTTTTGGGTGCTGTGTTGGTGACCGTGGACGCCTTACTCCATCTTCCAGCAACCGAGGATCAGGGTGAGTGTTGTGTACTGTTTTTTGTGTTTTTTTAAATTCCGCCACATAATATTTGGCGCCCAACGTGGGGCAGCTGTTGGTGCAGCTGCAATTGAGATTAGTGGCTAGTAGTGTGACTGGAGGGAATGGAAGAGGAACTGGTGAGGTTGAGAGAGGAGTTGCGGCTGGCAAGAGAGGAGAATGGGAGGCTGAGGGGTGAGAATGAGGAGTTGAGGAGTCAGTTGGAGGAGATGGGAGGAATGCTAAGAAGTGCAAAAGAAGAAATGAAAGGGGAGATGAAAGAGTCAGAAGAGAGAATGGAAGAGAAATGGAAGAGAGGATGGATAAAAAGTTGGAGGGAATGATGAGAAGTGTGGAAGAAATGGTGAAAGGTATGTTCAAGGGTGTTTTTGGAGAAGGGGCTGTTGGAGGCAGGTTCTCTGGAACGTGTGAAGGGGCAAGAGAGAAAGAAAAGGAGGAAGAAGTGAATGGAAGCGTGAGTGATGAAAGTGATATGGGAATAGGAAGTAAGAAACGAGGGAATGAGAGGCAGGGTAAGAAAAAGGGAATGAAAAGCAAGGGAAGGAACAGAGGGAAAGTAAGGATAAGTCAGGGGAAGAAAAAGGAAGAAGGGAAAGGAAAGGAAACTGGTAAGAAGGGAAAGGGAAGTGGGAAAGGCAGGAAAAAGGGAGAGGGGTGAAGGCAGTAGTGATAGTGAGGTGGATGGAGGTGAGTGGATAAAAGTGGATAAAAAGAGGGGAAGAAGAGTGTAATGAGTAAGATGAATGTAAGTGCAGAAGTGGACTCTTTGTATTCGGAAGAGGGTATGAAAGGACAGAGCAGAAAGTAGCGAAAGTGAGTGAAAGTGAGAAAGAAGTGAGGAAGGCTATGTATGTGAGGGAGGTACCCGGTGTGAAAAGTATAATGAGTATGGAAGTAGGGATGTGCATGATTTCTTTAGGGAGTATGAAAGGTTTTGTCAGGATAAGTATGGGGAAAGTAAGAGTATGGGCACGAGAATTAGGAGAGTATTTGACTGGGTTTTTACTTGACATGTATAGGGTTATTATGAGTGTGGGAGAGGTTGAGTATGACAAGGTGAAAGCTAGATTAGTTGAGCAAGCGAGGCGTATGAAAGCGAGTGTTAAGTATAAGAGGAAGAATGAATTTGATGAGGCAAGAATGAAAGCTGGGGAAACCTTGTCACTGTATGCTTGTCGGCTGGAGACGTTGGCAAGGAAGAAGTTTGGGGATGATGGGATAGATGAATGTAAGGAGTTAGTACGGAAGTTGTTAGGGACAGTGCCAGATGGAGTTAGAGAATTTGTGAACTTGAAGCGGAAGGAGAAGAAAAGATGGACGAATGAAAGGTTGACTTGGGGAGAAATTTTGGAAATTGTAGAAGATTATGAGCTTGACAGGGTTATAAAAGAGAGCAGAAGTGTAAGTGTAAGGGCTGGGGTAGATGAGAGAGTACCAGAGTTCGGAAGCTTTAGGGATGCAGTGTTGAGGGCCCAATGAGAATGGCCGATAGTGTAATAGATAGGAGTGTAAGAGCAAGTAATGTAGAGGTGCCAGTGAGGATGAATGATGGGTTTGTAAAGGAACAACGGGTTGGACGGGTTAGGGATAGTAGTGTACAAGGGGAAGGTCGATGAGTGGAAGTCGAGCGAAGTGTTTTAGATGTGGAAAGGAAGGACATACAAAGAATGAGTGTAGGTGGGCTTTAGGAGCGTGTTTGGTGTGGCAACCGGGACATTTGGTAAGGAGTGTCTGAAAGATAGGGGTTAAATGCTACCGGTGCGGACAGATGGGTCATGTTGCTAATGGTTGTAGGGGTTGCCAGTGAATGTAATATGTGGTAACTGTGGTAAGAATGGGCATTATGCGAGAATGTGTTCAGAACCGAGAGCGAAGTGTGACGAATGTGGAATGGAAGGGCATGTATCAAGTGTATGTAGACGAAAGAGGGTGACTGTGACAGCAAATTCGGGAAACTGAGTGTGAAGGGGGTTCAAATGGGTGGATCCTCCAGGATGCAAGCGGTGCGTGTGATGCATGTACGTGAGGGGTTGTTGCATGAGGAGGTTTTGCTGGAAAGACTGACGAGTGCATGAGTGTGTGCAAGTGTGTTGTAAGGGAGTAAGATTGATTGCCTTAGTAGATACGGGTGTAGTATGAATGTCATATTTAAGAATGGATGTGAGAAATTGAGGAATACGTGTGAGATTAGGAACTGCCAGGGAAGTAAGAGGATTGGAAATTTAGGGGTAGCAGTAGTTGGAAGAGTGTGTGAACGGTTAGAAATTGGGGTGTAGTGATGGATGAAAGTGATTTTTGTGTGATTGAGAGTACGAATGATAAATATGATATTTTATTGGGATGTGAGTTTTTGAAAAAATGCGGGATGGTGGTCCGTCCTAGTATGAATGTAATTGAATTACGTATGAAAGGGGATGTGCTTGGGGATTTGTATTTGGGGAAGGATGGTAGGGTTGAGCAAAAATTGTGGAAGAGAGTGCCTGTAATTGCGACAGAGAGGGTAAAAAGTGCCACATGATATTGGAGAAGTTGTGAGTGTGAAAGTGGCATGGCGGATAGCCTCGGGATAGCCATCATGATAGGTGTGAGTATGTGGTTGAGGAATAGACATAAATAAATTAGTCAGGGCAAATGTGTGTGTGTATATGATGGGGTTTGAACATGGGAGATCCGAGGTATATATAACGTCATTGCCGAGTGTCAGGAAGAAGCGAGTCCGAGGAATATGTGAGGAGATTATGCGTGGGAATATTACGTGCGTTGGTGAATGTGGATGATGAGAGAGTGCGTGAAGGTGCGGCAGGTGATGACAGGTGATTTGAAAGGAGCTAATGATTGGACGTATGAGGAGTTGAAAAGAAAGAGTAAAGGTAGATGAAAATGTAAGTGATAACGTAAGAGAAGCGATTGAGAGAATGTTGTGGGATAGGCAGGGGGCATTGAGTCGTGGTGACGAGGATTTTGGGGATCAAGCTTCCGAATTTAAAATAGTTCTGGAAGGCGACACCCCCATATATCAGCGTCCCCGACATTTTTCTCCGTCTATCAATCGTGAGATAGAGGAGCAGTGTGAGGAGCTTGAGAGGGTGGGAGTGATTGAAAGAGTGCGGCGCCTGGAATAGCCCATTGTACGATGCACGTAAGCCAGATGGAAGTTTGCGAATGTGTGGATTATCGGAAGGTGAATGAAGTAACTGTGAAAGAAGCGATTCCCGATGAATGTGGTGTCTGATTGTGTGTACAAGATGAATGGAATGAAGTGTTTACAAAATTAGATTTGGTAAGGGCTATTACCAGATGCCTCTGGAGGAAGGAGCAGGCATATTACGGCCTTTTCTAGTAGTTCCTGCCACTACCAGTTCGGAGATTAAGTTTCGGACTGGCTAATCGCCTGCTGCCTTCAAAGGGCAATGAATGTGGTTCTGGCCGGGTTTGATCGCAAGAAGGTAACTGTTTTTATAGATGATATTTTGATTCTGAGTGAGACTGTAGAAGAGAATATGGAACTGCTTGAACAGTGTTAGAAAGGTTGGAAGAAGTAGGAATAAAAGTAAAACTTGAAAAGTGTGCTTGGTTGGCTGGGGAGGTGGAATTCTAGGGCATATGGTGAGTGGAAGAGGTGTAAGGAAGAGTGATAAGTTCGTGAATAAGGTGAGGAATTTCCACGTCCCCGAACCGTGCGTGAGTTGAAAGGATTTTTGGGTTTAATTGAGTTTGGAAGGAAGTTTATAAAAGATTGTTCAGGGATCGGAAACCACTTACTGAATGGACGGGAAAGAGAAATTGTGTAAGATTGAAATGGGATGAGCGAATGATCAAAATGTTCGAGAGATTGAAAGAGGAGGCTGCAAGAGGCGTGGCGTTGGCTTTCCCAGACTATAGTGAGAATGCGAATAAACTAGAACTGTATCACGGATGCAAGTAAATATAGTATGGGAGGATGCTTGGTACAAATGCAGAAGGCGAATGGGGAGAACAGTTGAGAGTAATTGCGTATGTGAGCAAGGCGTTTGGAAAGGCAGAGTTGAAATATTCGGTGATTGAAAAGGAATTGGCTGCAATAAGGTTTTGTGTGAAAGCGTTGAAAGTATTTTTGTATGGGGTAGATTTTGTGATACGGACGGACCATCGACCGCTAGTATATATGGTTAAAAGGAGAGTGTGAATGCTAGAATTGCGAGAACGATAGAGGATTTGAATGAGTTTAGTTTTAAGGTAAGTATGTACAAGGTAGACAGAATATTGTTGCAGATGCTATGTGGCGTATGTGGACTGAACGAGATGATAGGGTTAGGAGCGACTGGGACCCGGACCAAGTACCTGTAGGATTTGTGGTAAAGCAACAGTATGTAGGGGAAAATCGAGTGTGGGAATGTCTGTTTGTGGGGTTGGGTAGTTTGGAAATAAATGGGTTGATTGATGAGGGTACCTGCGAGCATGAGCGAGTTGCGTGAAAAGGTGATGAATGAGATGCCGGAAGGAGGAGTGCGTGAGGAAGGAAGGGAATTAGATGAGGAGGAAAAGTTAGTGAAAGTGTTGTTGGTGGTGGCGGAAATGTTTAAAATTACAGTACGATTATTCTTTGGATGGAATAGGCCAGTAGAGTATAAAGGAAGGGTGAATGAAAGTGGTACGAATGTGATTTTAAATGTTCACTGTGGAAAGGATACTTGTAGCTGGCTGGTTAAGAAAGGTGATTGTGGGAAAAATGAGGAATAAGGGGTAGGGTTGAGGATATCGTTGAAGATGAATCGATGAGGATGGTTGTGAGGAAGCTAAGCAGGTGAATGTAGCCGTGAGAGCGTGTATGCATGAAGCGAAAGGTAAATTAAAACGAATGTAGTGGTGGATCAGAATAAATATTGTAGTTTGGTAGACACGGGAGCACAAGTGTCGTTAGTGAGTAGTACAGTAGTTAGTGAATTGGAAAGGTGCGATTGGGATATAAAAAGAAAATCAACGAGTGTAAGGATACATGGTTTGGGACAAGGGTGTGTTAGTATGGGAGGAGGTACAATTAAAAATTCAGTTAGGGAATTTGAAATAATACATAATTTTGTAGTCATGGATGAGAATGATATGCCAACATGTTTTTATTAGGAATTGATTTTATGAGAATGCATGATATAAGTGTGGATGTCGGGAGGAATTTTAGGAAAGGCGGCAGGGAAATAACGAAGGTTAAAGGAGGATGTGTCTAAAACTAGTTTTGTAGGTATGGTAGATATTGCAAGGAGTGAAAATGATTTGTTGAGTGAAGAGGAAATTAAGCAGATGCAAAATCAGTGCATGAAAATAAATATGTTAAGAGAGTGTGTGTTAGGGGTGTAAGATTAGGAAGTTGGCCGTCTGAGTTAGAAGTGTATAAGCGAAGTGCTAAGAGATTTGTCGTATGTAAAGGTATAGTTTATTTTTTTGCATCAGGAAGGAATATGGGATGGGGAAGTGTATGTGCCAGTATTTTGGAAGACGCAGCTGTGGGTATGTGTTTATTGGTGCATAATAGGTTTGGGCATCTGGGGAAAAATAAATTATGGGAATGTATGAGAGAGAGATTGTATGTGCCTGGATTGAGTAAAATTTGTGCGGATGTAGCGATTACGTGTGCGGACTGTCAGAAGGGTAAGTATCAAAGTGTGCATGCGAATCCACCTGTGTTTGCGATTGCAGATGAAAGAGTTATTTGAGATGGTTGTGATTGATTGTGTGTCGTTGCCTGTGACTGCTAGAGGACATGTGGAATGGTTGTAATGGTAGATCATTTGAGTAAGTTTGCATATCTGCGGTAGCGATTGAACAAAAAGAGAGTGAGACTGTAGCGAGAATGGTGGGTCAAGTGATGTTGCCAATGTGTGTGTGCAAGCCGGCCGCGAATGTTGAGTGACAATGGGCCTGAATTTGTTGGATGGGAGTTTGAGCAAATGTTGCGTGATTGGGGCATAGAACATGTGTACTCTCGCGTATATGCCCAGTGCGAATGGATTGGCGGAACGAGCGGTGAAAACGTTGACAGAGATATTACGTTATGATGAGTGAATGTGATAATGATTGGGATGTAAGCGTTGGGCGGCGTTGTGGGTATACAACGCCACCGTGCATAAGGGTATTGGTATGTCTCCGTGTAAATATGTGTTAAATTTTGAAAAGATAGTGAGACCGAGATTGGGTCTATCTGATAATGATAGGGAGGTATGGAAGAAGGCGCATGAAAGGTTTGAAAGTTACAAGGTGGGCGAAAAGTGTTGAAAGAAGTAATCGAGAAAGGGCGGTTGAATGTAAATAAAGTGCGTGGAAAATTTGAGGGTCCATATGAGGTGTTGGAAGTTGGTCCCAGTGGGCTTGAGTTATGTTGTAGGGAAGTATGTGTAGATGGTAGTGTGAGAGAAATGCGAGCGCATCACAACCAATTACGTAGATGGAAGGATGTACCGGAATATGTGAGAGAAATGGGGTGTATAAATGGTTGAAATCGAATGTGGGTGAACCAAGTATGCATGAGAGCTTGTGTATGGAGGATCAGCAATTTGTTTTGATAGAGTATGGTAGAAAACGTAAGAAAGGGAAGAACGTAAAGTAAACTGAATGGTCGTAAGTTGTGTGATAGGGGTGTGAGTGCCAAAGTGGAAATGAGTGATAAAGCGTGTAATACGGATGAATGGGATGGTATGGATAGAACGTATAGCATATGCGGGTTTGATATAACTGAGTTGACTGAACGTGTAGGGGTTGGTGAGCGGTTGGAGGTGAGCGAAAGTGTAAGAGTAAGAGAGCGTAGCAGGGATAGACAGTGATTGAAAGCATGAATGAATCGTTGCAAGAATTGGAAAGGTCAATGAGCGAATGGGATGGGTTAGTTGAAGAATTGGGGGAGGTATTTGGGAACGAGTTAGAGGGTATAGATGAGATTGTGGATGAAATTGAGAGTGGTAATAGTGAAGAAGATAGCGTGAATCTGAGAGAGAATGGAGGAGATGATGTGAGTTTGAGTGTTGCTAGGAGAGAGAGTGATTCTGGGAGAATGATTGCGTGCCCGCGAACGCGATCTAGAGGACCTGCTAGTGAGCATCCATGGGTGTTGCGTAAGGCGATTTGAAAGAGGTGTGAAAGGTGTTGGTTGGGAAATGCTAAAAAGGGGGGAGAAATATAGAGGGATGAATAAATTTGTTTTTATTTAGCATTTCCCAACGTTTTGAGAGAGAGAGAGAGAGAGAGAGAGAGAGAGAGAGAGAGAGAGAGAGAGAGAGAGAGGGAGAGTGTAATTGTCGTAAGTGAGTGCTTCGGTTGTTGGAAGAGGGATGAGGTCGTTAGTTTGTTTACGGCGCTGTCTGTCTGTCTGTGGAATATATGTGAGGATTTTTCAGTCGAGTCTTGAGTCAGAGCTAGTGCTGGTCAGTCGTTTGGTCTTGGACAGTTTTTTTGTGTGCTTTTGAGAGTTGTTGGTTTTTCTTGTTTGTGTACTGTTCTTGTTGTGTGTATAGTTCTATCTTCTTTTTTTATGTTTCCTTGTTTTGTTTGTGTGGTTTTGGGTGCTGTGTTGGTGACCGTGGACGCCTTACTCCATCTTCCAGCAACCGAGGATCAGGGTGAGTGTTGTGTACTGTTTTTTTGTTTTTTAAATTCCGCCACAGCCCGCCTGGCACTTTTGCCCAACGATGAAGCCGATATCTGCCCCCATATCCATTATGGTGGCAGTTCCCTGGTGGGGAGGACCCATCAGCGGGTGCCACTGAGACTACTTGAGGCGGGCCACTTCTTGGGTGGCGTGGCACTTCGATATGATGTTCCGCGTGTCTTACCTTGATGTGCATGGGGAAAGCTGGGAATCAAAGCGTTCCAGTAACCCAAACCACTGCAGTCCTTGCAGGACCTTTCTCAGGGCCTTGCAGGCTGTGGTGCCTTTGGGTGGTGAGGTTGACTTTGAGGTAGAGGGAGAGGATCCTTGGGAGCCCTTCGGTTTCTGATAGTGCTTGGAGGAGTAATGAGAGGGAGGCTTCTTGGCAGCTCCTCCTTTGGACCAACAGTTGGATTCTAGGTGACCCCCCTTTCGGCAATAAGTGCATACAAGAGGGTTTGAAGAGGGCCCGGCCTTCGGTTGTGGGGTCAGGAGGAACTATGCCCCTGTTAGAAGTGGTGCATTTTTGCATCAGCAACAGCTAGACAGCAGCACTTGGTGAATAATTTTGGCTGCTTCTCACCAATGTATAGGGCCAAAGGCCTGGGGGCATAATAGAGGAAGTCTTCAAGCTACATTCGATATAATATATCCTCAAATTCTTTGCACTCCAAAGCATCGATCCACTGCCGGAAGGGCATCTTTTATTGGACCAGTTGGCCCTTGTTTGCCAGATCTCCTTTGGAAGACCAGGCCATCTTTGCCTCCAGTGCTCAGTCGTAATTTCATATCAAATTTCATTGTTACCTGCCTGCCTGACCACTTCAAGATTTCCCTTATCACCATTTTCTAAGGAATTAAAGGCCTCCTGACCCTTTCCAGTCATGTGTTTGGCAAGACTTATGGCCCTCTCAGTGTCAGTCGGACTCAGAGAAGAGGGTTTCCACGTGGTCCAACCATGCTTCTGGCTCTGCTTCATTCCATTTAGGCATGAGGTGGCTGATATTTGAGGTAATGGAAGGTGCTGAGACTGGGGCGTGATTTTCAGCTCTGTGTTGGCACTGTTCTATATTGCCTTCCTTTTCCTACCATCCAGGAAGTCAGGGTGTGATCAAGCGCTTCCACCAAACACCTAACTCAACACTCTCCCACCTTGGCAGAAGAAAACGGAGAAGGTTGGTAAGGGAATCTCCCTTATACCCTATTTACTATCTGGCAGGCGCTGTCTGAGACCCTAGGATGTAGCCTGGTTAAGCTTTTATTTGCTCATTCCACCAGAGGACCTCTTGATATTTTGTACAAGGCTTGGGCAGACCACGAGAAAGTGGCATGGGCAGAGAATCTACCAAACATCCAGCGAAACCTCAGAGCCACCTGGGCCATGGCTCAAGATCATGAAGCAGCACCTTACAAGCGAGTCAAACTGCACTTAGACTAGGAAGCCAGGGCCCATATCTTTGAAGTATGAGAGCAGGTGCTACAGCTGCGACTGGGAGCCACTCGCCCTCTTGAAACCCAGTTCACAGGCACCCACAAGATCCTGGACAAGAAGGGCCAACTAAACTACTTAGTGGACTGCGGCATGAGGAGAGCGAAGTGGCTCCACATCAATTTACTCAAGCCTTTCAGGGACAGAGCCACCCTCGAGGCAGCTCCTCAAGAACTCCCTTCCTTGAGACTGATGATAGGCTCGGTGGGGAAGGCTCCACACCAGAGAAGAATTCAAAAGTCCTGGCAAATGTAGCCTACATCACGCCAGGACTCGACAAACAAGAGATGAGACATCAACACCATTCTCTCAAAGTACCCAGGTGACGCAAGACCAGTAGGGCGTACTTGGTGATGGAGCACACCATCAGGCTAGAAGACTCCATGCGGCCCATCGCACAAAGGGTACTATAAGGTAAACCCCCAACTTGCCGAGGGATACAGGCACAAGTTCAGCTCAGCTGGTTGTGCCTGATCAAGAAGAGTCAGTCCCTAGGCCTCCCCAGTGGTGTTAGTACTGAAAGAAGGTGGCAGGAATCAGCTTTGCATAGATTTCCAAAAACTGAATGTGGTGACAAAGCCTAAACCATACCCTCTACCCTGCAGAGGCCTGCCTGGACAGCCTGGGTCAGGCCCCCTTTATAAGCAAAACTGACTTAGAAAAGGGGTACTGGCAGGTGCCGCTGTCACAGAACTCCAGGCCCTTAACAGCTTTCTCCACCCACTGGTCACTACCAGTGCAGGGTCATGCCCTTCGGCCTCTAAAATGTCTGAGCCGCTTTCAGTGGTTCATGAACAAAGTATTGGCAGGCATCCCGAACTGTGTTGTTTACCTACATGACATCGTTGTCTTCAATCAAGACTTGGGAGGAGCACCTTCAAATCCTGGAAAAAGTTTGAGGCACTACAAGGGGTTTCCCTGGTGGTCAACCTGAAGAAGTGCCAATTCTGGGTGGCCGAGATTACCTATCTGGGTCATGTCACAAGCAATGACAAGTTGATGCCAAAGGATGCAAACATCTACGACATTAGGAGATGCCCTACCCTACAAAAAGGATCCCCAATGGTTTTGGAGATGGTGCAATAGTTTAGGCATTTCATCCAAAACCTCTCAGAAGTGGCTGCCCCATATCCAACATGTTCAAAGGGAACCAGTAATTTCACTGTACCCCAGAGTGCAAGAAGTCCTATGATCACCTGAAAGGAGTCCTAATCAGCGAACCGGTACTAAGGACCCTGGACTATGACTGACCGTTCTATCTAGCAGTAAATGCCAGCGACATAGGTGTAGGGGCCATCTTGTTCCAAGAGAAGGATAAGATGCGCCACCCTATTGCATGCTACTCTAAAAAGTTGAATTTAGCACAGACAAGGTATAGTACTATTGAGAAGGAACTCCTCGGGTTGGTCCTGGCAATGAAGCACTTTGGGGCCTGTCACACAGATCAGTTCCAGCTGACAGTCCTGACAGACCATAATCTGCTGGTCTACCTAACAAACTTCAGGGAATCAAAATAAAAAAAGACTCATGGGGTGGTGCATTGATCTCCAAGATTACAATTGGACAATCCAACACATCAAGGGCACCAATAATAAAATAGCTGATGTGCTCCTTGGCACTAAGCCTACATACAAGACTTGTACAGTTGTGAACAAGTCCACCTGTTATGCCTGGTGAGAGACTTTGAAAAATTATATGGTAACAGTGTTTACTAAAGGGTGCTCTTTCTCTGTTAGCACGAGTTCCACCAATCAGCTCTAGAGTTGTTTTAGTGGGAGGAGTCTTTAGGTATGGTTGGAGTAAGACACAGACACACACAATGTAAAAATAAAATCATATACAAACCTATGCATATGGTTTAGCTCAGGTCATGATTATTATCATTTATTTATTAGAAAGGTGAATTTAATATTTTAAAGGTTCAAAATCCAAAGAGCATTTTGCTATGCTGATTTCTTTAAATATTCTTTAAAAGAGATCCATGAGACAATATCATTGAACTGCATTTCTCCAAACAGCCCTTTCCACAATGGACAGGTAAATGACTGAAGGGGTTATTTAACAATAGAGATGTCCATCTCTTAGTTATCCTCACATGAATGATGATGATAATAGTGAAAAGAATTTCTTTCCATATGACATTAAAACCTTTATTACAATTAGTAATATTAGAAAATATAAGCCAAGTAGAAAATTATACGTTTATCCATAACATAACATGTAATAATTGTTATTGTAATGAACAGCGTGTAGGGAATAACCTCTACAGTATATTCAAGAAGGAATACGAGCCCAACCATGAATGCATGAAACCTCTGAATATAAATAATTGTTATCATTGGCAAACGAATTAACTTTATCATATGGGAATGGTTAAAAGTCTACACCAAGTTTGGGAGTCCTCCTTCACTTTCTACTGCTCATTGTGGAATTATCTCTGTCCCTAGTTGTGTTTCTTTTGATTCATCAGCAACGTCTAGTTTTTCTCGGGGTGTGTGTGTGTGTGTCTGTGTCTTACTCCAACCATACCTAAAGACTCCTCCCACTAAAACAACTCTAGTAGAGCTGATTGGTGGAACTCGTGCTAACAGAGAAAGAGCCCCCCACCCTTAGTAAACAATGTTACCATAAAATTTTTCGAAGTCTCTCACCAAGGCATAACAGGTGGACTTGTTCGCAACTGTACATATTGGTAGCAACCTGTAACATAAGTTATTCCACTTCTTGTATGTATAAGAGCTACTCAACTCTCTTGGCACAATGTCCATGTACACAGAACACTCCTGGTAACTTAACCAGAAAGGGTTGCCCAGGTTGACGTTCATGTAGCTTGTATAAAAAAAAAATAAGTGTAATATGTTAGAACTGTTCTCTAGCTCCTACAAGCTGAAGAGCATGCCTAGCCATCTTAGCATTCCTGTTACATTCTTTTTATCAAACATTTGTATTTTTGAATCATTGTATTCTTCTTTTAGCGTGTATCATAGAGTAACTTCTCCCTGGGTATCTAAGTATTATTGCTTGTATTTACCTGTATTTAGCTCACTGTCACTTGATATGCTGTGGTAGCTTGAATCTGTGTATCATCAGTAGTAGTGTGCACCTCGAATCTTAAATTATGCTAAGATCACATTTTGGCTGTCTTCAGTGACAGCCCAGTTAAATATCCACAGATGCCCTAAGTTAAGTGTTAGGGACGTTAAGTTAGCTAGCAAACTCACTACTCCTCAGGGGATAAGTTAGGGTTACATCTTAGACTATTTCCATTTTGCATGGGCAAGGACCCATTAGGGGGAAGTAATTAACGTAACCGATACCAGTGGCTTGCTAGTGCAGACCTTCACACCCAAAAAGGAGTGGAATGTCTGCTTAAAGGGGGAGCTTTTACATTTTACACCACTGGATCACTCACTTATAAGCACCTTAGAAGGGGTAGGTAGAGCCACACGCCCTGGAGTGCGAGGGGAGTTTTAGCAATTATCTGACACAACCCCTTCAAATACCAGGTGCAATGTGTCCCATGGAACACACCTGGGATAGATTAGCTGCTTCGTCTGTCTAAATCTGCAAATATAATTAAGCTCCCGCTGAGTCCTTGCTTTTACTGGCCATAGACCTTTCCCTTAATCTTCAGGTAGGCGCCAATGACACCGCCTGCAGCAATGCCCCAAGCAACATATGAGGCTTTATAATGTGACTGCAGCCTCCATCTTGAGTTCAGTCAACTCCCAACCACAGGAAATCCCTGCCCGACAGAGCCCCAAGCTGTGGGCTGTGGAACTTTCCTTTCTCACACTGGATTGACTGTGCCATTCCCAGACGCCACCAATGAAACTTGGATCACCTCAACAGAAAGTTTTGAGTGCAAGTAATAAAAGGAAGCAAATACAGTACATGCACCGGAAGGGAATTGGTTGGCCAATGTCTTTCTCTTTGACTCGTTTTTTATCCTCTCTCTCTCACAGTTCATTGCTCAAGTAAATTCTTTGTCTCCTTGTCTTGAACAACGAACCTGCCATACCCAATGTGTAATTCTTTGAACAGTGAATAACATAATTCTCAGCCCTTCATAAGAAGTGAGTAGAGTAAATTAGTTCCCTCCAGTTCTTGCATTAACTCATTTATAGACTGTAATTCAGTAGTAGTCTTATCTGGAATTATTTCTCCTCCAGGAGTGTTGTCATTGCAAGTTACCTAAGTAGCCGTGCCTCTGTGTTCCTGATTGCCTGAAGAAGCTGCCCATACCGAAGGGGATAGCATTACATAGCCATTTGGGCTTAATGCCCAGTCCCACCCCTTACATCCACAGTATTCTTTTCCAAATAGTAAGTCATAAGTATACCAAAATGAGATATGATATGATAAACCCATAAAGTTTATTTAGTTACTAAGTCTACAGGCAGAACCAGTCCCATTTCAGGGAAGCCCTTCCCACCCCCACCTCACCCCCTTTGGTGCCCTAGTGATGTCTTAACCCCACAGTATTCTTCTCCAGACAGTAAGTCTTATGTATACAAAGTTTGGTTGAAATTGCTCAATGTATTTCAGAGTTATGCTGGAACATATACACACACATACATACATCAATTTTTATATATATAGATGTGTGAATATATATATATATATATATATATATATATATATATATATATATATATATATATATATATATATATATATATATATATACATACAGTAAACTCCCCGTATTCATGTTCTCAAAATTCACGGACTCACGCACTTACGGGTTTCTCTGTGGAACATGTCTAGCCATTATTTGTGGAAAATTCGTCCATTCACGGTATTTTTCACTGAGAAATATTCACTAATTACTGTATCTTCATATAATTTTCATGAATAAATGCACTTTTTGTGATAAAACTATTAAAATACTCAGGTATAAGCATTTTTACAGGGTTTTTCTTGTGTTTAAACTATCAAAATGGGCAGTTCTAAGTGTTTTTCGAGGAGTTTTAAGTATTTAGATTTTAGCGATATGCGGGGGTGTGGTATGCATCCCCCATGAATATGGGGTTTCACTGTACTAATTAATATATACATATATAAATATAAGTACATATCTATGTATACCCATTATATATATATATATTATATATATATATACATATATATATATACTGTATATATACAGTAAACCCCTGTATTCGGTGGGGATGCGTATCGCACGCCCCCATGAACAGCTAGAATCTGCGAATACTTAAAACCCCTCTAAAAACACTTAGAACTGCCTATTTTCATAGTTTAAACACAAAATACCTCTAAAAATGCTTATACCTGAGTATTTTAATAGTTTTATCACAAAAAGTGCATTTACTCATGAAAATGATATGAAAATATAGTAATTAGTGAATATTTCATAGTGAAAAATACCGTGAATGGGCAAATTTTCTGCAAATAATATGTGTATACGTTCCACAGAGAAATACGCAATTAGGTGAGTCCACGAATAGTGAGACCGTGAGTACGGGGGGGTTTACTATAAGTATATATGTGTGTGTGTGTATATATATATATATATATATATATATATATATATATATATATATATATATATATATATATATATGTATATATATATATTATATATATATATATATATATATATATATATATATATATATATATATATATATATATATATATATATATATAGTTTATACAGTCAACCTCTTACTTTTCACAGCTTCAACTATTAGCGGATTTTCTGTGGAACATATCTCCAAGTTATTTGTAGAAATTTGCCCATTTGCTTATTTTTTCTTAAGAGATACATTCACCAATTACTGTATTTTCATGTTGCTTTCGTGACTTAATAAATTTTTGGTGATAATAAAATTATTTACTATCTGTAGGTCCTCGATTTATGGCGGGGGATCTGTTCCAGCATGGCACTATAAGTTGATTTCCACAGTAAGTCGATGTTTTGCCGTTACTGACACTTACAGCACCACAACTTGAGGTTGCATCAAGTTACAGCGCTGTTAGCATTGTTAATTTGATGCCTATTCTTGCCATTAGTGTGGTCAAAGGCACTGTCATTTAATGCAACATCAAGTTACAGCATTGTAAAACGCCATTAACGACACTGAAAAAGGGCTGTAAGATCGAATCCCCGGTAAGTCTGTGATGCACTGTATTACTATAATGTAAACACAGCAAATAATCAATAAAATGTATTTTTTAAATGGATGTTTAAATATTTAGGTAAAGTACTTAACTTAACTCACAGAGAGAGAGAGAGAGAGAGAGAGAGAGAGAGAGAGAGAGAGAGAGAGAGAGAGAGATGTAAGCCTATGGAAAGGAATAGGTTTTTAAGCTTTGTGCTGGTAATAAAGGGGTTTTCTCCCCTCCATATAGTGAACCCTCCTGGTGGCTACAGCTCCCTAAACTGGTTTTCTCACCTTGTTATAGCACCTACAGCTACATCGCTCAGAAATGATATTGAAATAATATTACAGTGATATTGAGATATTTAAATGATAATAAAGTGATATTAAAATAATACATTATTAAAGTGTTTTAGGATGATAGTTTAAGGTATATTTGGTGTTGGAACTATTAAAATAGGCAGTTATAAGCGTTTTTTGGGGTGTCAAGTATTATGGATTTTAGCTATTCGCGGTGGTTGTGGTCCCTATCCCCCATGAATACCAGGGGTAGACTGTATATACAGACATGTGTGTGTCTATAATGTTGATGACTATAGAGTGGAGTGGGCCTAGGCTGTGTGAAAATAGTGTACAGTATCATTATTTCCAGACTGTATTATTTTCATAACTTGATATTTCTTGTTGAATAAAGCATTCTACCAAGACTAATATATATACACATATATATATATATATATATATATATATATATATATATATATATATATATATATATATATATATATATATATATATATATATATATATATATATATATAATATATATATATATATATATATATATATATATATATATATATATATACATATATACAGGCAGTCCCGGTTTATGACGGGTCCGGTTCAGGACGTTCGAGGTTCTGGCGCTTTTCAAATATATTCACCAGAAATTATTTCCCAGTTTATGGCGCATATTCTGGGGTTAAGGCATCGTGCGCTGATCCGACAGAAGAAATATGGCTCCAAAATGGCAGAACAATAAAAATTTGGAGGCTTTTTTGATGAAAAACTTAATATAAACACAGTTTATATCGTTTTCAATACACCTAAAGCATTAAAAGTAAGGTTTTCTTAGGATTTTTGACGATTTTCGACGATTTTTCGGTTTAAGATGAGTTTTGGTTTATGACGCGGAGTAAAAACAGAACCCCATTGTAAACCAGGGACTGCCTGTATATTATATATATATATATATATATATATATATATATATATATATATATATATATATATATATATATATATATATATATATATATATATATATATATATATATATATATATATATATATATATATATATATACTATACATATATATATATATATATATATATATATATATATATATATATATATATATATATATATATATATATATATATATATATATATATATATAGTCATACCTGAACTTAGCGAGTTAGGCTCCAGAACCCCTCGTGCAATGTGAATTTCTGAGTCCAGTCCCGTGTCAGCGGTGAAATTCCATTACAGCACGAATTTCTAGGTATAATATGCTAGATATACCAGAGAAAAAGAGCTTTCAGGAAAGCTGGGGTTACTACCCCCAGTCGTCTTCTAGGAAGGCGTCGGTATAACGAAGGGTGAGTGAAAGATCACTACCACGGAGACTTACTCGAAAGATCTCTCCTTATCAAAACCCCGAACAGAGCGGTGAGCCGTTACAGCCCCTACACCCAACACCCGGGCCAGCGACACCAGCGCCACCTACCTCATTCCATTTTTTCTAGCACGTGATAACTATCTTTTGATTTTGTGTGCTCGTGCCTTTTGTGGATTTTCCATCTTTCAACATGTCATCGAGCAGCTTTACTATCTCAAGTTAAGTACCATATTATTGTGGGGTTTTAAGTTCTATATTTGGCTGTTTTGGTCTCAATTTATATATAATATTGAGATCTTATTATGGCATACGGCGTCCCCATCCAACCATGTCGACGCCGAGGCGACTCCATCAGTTCTTTTCTGTTGGAGTTGTCTCATTGTGGATTATAGATGATATATATATAATTTGCCCCTTGGTTCTCCTCCTGGCGGGTTTCCTGCGGTGGCACCCCCCCTTTTTTCAGAATTTTACATATTTTGGCCTACCGGCCCTTTTGAGGTGATGCCCCGTCCAGGTTCCCCCCCCTCCAGGTTGGGTTCCCTTTTATTTTAGTCTGTATTAGGTCATTTATTTTATTCTTGGCGATAGTGCTCTCGATTCGTTTATTTTACATCATTTACCTCCTCGTGGTAGCGGCAGCCTTAGATCTAACCGTTGCCCGAGGTGAAGCTCGCACCCTATTGAGCACATTCTTATTTCATGTTTTTGTGTGATGGTTTTTTTAGTGGAGTAGGTTATTGCTTCCATCCCCTTGCCCTCGGCGTGGAGGTCCATCAGGTTGAGGAGTTTGGTTGCTGTTTCCTCCGAGTCGTTTTTGGTAAGCAGAGTGAGCCCCTTAGTTCTCTTCCTTCCTTTGGGGAATAAAGTTCTTTGGATCGTCTCCTCTAGGCTATTCGCCTTCTTGCCCCTCTTCTCGTTCCCGGTTGGTTCTCGGCACAAAATTTCTCTCCTTGTTTGTTCCTCCTCCCCTCCGCACTCCTGCCCTTTTCCTAGCCTATACTAGGTTAGGTCCCAATTAGGCTGTGCCTAGGCAGGAGTCGGGCATCGAGGTTTGGTCGCTTCCCTTTCTTAGTAGTAGGCCACCCTCCTAATCACAGTTCCCATAGACTCAGTTCATTCTTGGAGTGGTGTAGTGCAGTTGAGCGGGTTATATCCCCGTCTCCTGTTCTCTTTCTTCGTAGCCTACCATTCTCCCCTACTCCACCTCTCCCCCACCCTTCCAGCTTTGCTCTACTCGTGTGGGTGGCGCTAGATGGCGTTTTCTCCGAGTTCAGGGACTTCTCTATTTGGTAGAGGATTCGCTCCCTCCCATACAGTCCCTCGCATCGCTGTGTTGGGTTGGTGATTAGTTCACTCGTAGCTCGAGCGTGTTCGAACACTCTATCCCGCACTCCTCCCTCCCCGTCGGGCTACTCGGCTGGGTTATTATTTTTGCTCCGGTTTATGTTATAAAAATACGAGCATCTGGCCCTTGTTTCTCTGGCGGAGTAGTAGTGAAGAGGGATTTATTTATTTATATAAGGGGCGGATCCCTCCGGTCTCCGAACATTACTCTTTATGCCGTCATTAGTTTAATGTTATTATTCATGATATCGTATTTAAATATAAATATTTGTGTTATCTCCTTTCAAGGGCAGCTTTACTATGTTTGCCCTGGGAGACAACACCAACTCCCTGTTTGAACAAAGTCGCCCTGGCTCACGGCCCGGCGTGCTTTGATGGTAATCGTTACCGCAGCTAAGGGAAACAGACCCCACTTCCCTGGTGTTCCCGGGAAGTGATGAGTTCTGGATGGATGCTCCGTCCACCTTCACGGTCGGGAAGTTGGACCCCCTCTGTCTTCCTCACAGTTTAGTGAGGAACTCCCAAGCTGCCGGAATCTTTGCTAAAGCGGAGTTTGATGCCCGGACTAAGCTGGCCCGGTCCCTGAACTCCGTCTGCCTCCACGGAAACCACTGCCGTCTCCCTGCGCGGACGAGCCCTTTTCCAGGTCTTAGCTAAGTCCCTGTTAGCTGGCTTTCAGTCTGACCTGTTTGAATTCATCATGGCCAGACTGGAATGCAGGAAGTTTATCTTATGCAAACGCTACTATCCGTCACGAGCCTAACAAGCTCGTAAAGAGCTCGATCTGGGGACCTAACCTCTTCCCAGAAGAAGAGGTTCGAACGTCATGACTGAGGCTACAAGGGCCAGCAGAGTCTGCGCTCTCGCTGGGGCATCTCCACCTACAAGCGCCAAGACCCTGAATCTGGCGGCCCCCAGGCGAGAGGAGGTAAACGTTTTAGGAGACATAAGAGGCCCCACCAGCAGATGGTAGTTCAAGCCGTCCCAGTCTCGGCAGTGGCACAGCCCTCCACTTCAAAAGCTCACCCCCAACAATATGTGCTGGTCCAACCAGCTCATTCCCTTGCTGCGCCCTCGTATGTTACTTCACCAGCTTACAACTCCACCTACGAGGCCTTAACAGAATCGCAAGGGGGGGAAGAGGCAGGGCCCCTCACAGAGGGAAGGCGAACACCACCCCAAGAGGAAAACCTGGACGTGGTAGAGGGAACAAAGCCGCTCCCTCCCACTGAGAAAACACAGGTAGGTGGTCGCCTCTATTGGTTCAGGGACCAATGGACCTTCAGCCCTTGGGCACACAGTATTGTGTCCAAAGGTCTGGGTTGGAGCTGGATCAAGGAACCTCCTCCTCCGAACAGGTTTTACCAGCCACCCTCATCAATCCTCATGAGATTATGTGGCAGAATTGCTCAACAAACGAGCAATAAAGAAAGTAAGGCACCTAAAATTTCAAGGCAGGTTATTTACAGTTCCCAAAAAGACTCAGATCAGCAAAGAGTGATCTTGGATCTGTCGCGTCTAAATCTCTACATAAAATGCGACAAATTTCGCATGCTTACAATAGCTCAGGTGCGGACTCTACTTCCCGCGTGGGCCGTCACCACCTCCATCGATCTTTCAGGCGCTTATTATCACGTCCCGGTTGCGCCGGAACTTCTCTCAGTTCCTCGGTTTCAGACTCGGGAATCAAGCCTGCTCGTTCAAGGTCATGCCCTTCCCGGCCTAAACATTGCGCCCAGGTATTCACAAGCTGGCGGACACGGTAGTTCAACAACTCCGGTCGAGGGATATCCCTAGCAGCGTACCTGGACGATTGGATAATTTGGGCACCAACAGTTCTGGAGTGTCAGAAGGCTCGACCATAGTCATCAACTTCCTAGAATCGTTGGGTTTTCAGCTGAACAGAGAAAAGTCCGCCTGACTCCGGGTCGGTTTCAGTGGCTGGGCCTCCAGTGGGATCTGTCTGCTCACACGTTATCTCTCCGCCTCCCTCAGAAATGAAAGAGAACTTGTGCCAATCTCATAAGTTCATCATAGCCATGTATCTTGGCATATTGCACCTCTCACTCAGAAAATTTTTTTTTTAAAGAGAACATGCAGCTAACACAAATAGTAATAAAGTTTACGTTAAAAGTTAAGTACTAATAATTGTTACAACATTTGAAATATACCAACAGAATTACAATGTTAATGAAAAGTATCACAAACACTACACTAATATTAAAAGCTAAGTCTACCTAGACAATTAGGACACCTGTATCACTCGATTATCACATCACCCAGGTTGCAGCAGGAGAGGAGTGGTACTAAAGCCATTACTCATTACAGCGTTATGTGTCAGTTCAGTCATACACTCATTCAACAAAAATATATCGTTCAAATAAAGGACTGCTTTCGTACTTGTACTTATAGCCTGTCATGTGACAGCCTAATGCCAGGCTACCTGAATATAACATGTTTTTCAAGTCAAATATAAATAGTACAATTGGTTTACAGCTCACGCAGACTCTTGACACAAGGCAAGGGAATGTTCATCTTCTCAGAATTGTTCAAAAGCTGCGAAAGGTATAAGGATAAATGCTCATAATGGCTCTTAGCATGGCTTTTTCCTGCACAATTGCACCTACACTGCTATTCTGCAATCAGCATCTGAACTACAACACAACAGCATATCACAGCACTTTGAAAGCAATTATTAACACTAAATATGGAAAGTTCATTATTCTCCTCATCAAAGGGTGTATAACAGAAACACTTCTGTCACACAAAAGTTCTTAACCTACTTACATACTAACTATCAATAAATAATATTGCTAGATTACCATATTTAAATTCACCCGGAAGTCAAGAGCACCAGATAAGCTTGATACCAGTTTTAAATAACCACAGAAATAACATTCATTATAACCATTCCTTCCCAAAAGTACTAAAGGCATAAATATAATCATCGTAGCAAATAACAGTTGAATCCAACACCAACAATATATCTACAGATGGTCAACATCCATCTATCATATCAATATAACTGCTTCCATTCAACATTGTAGCACATAATACATCAGCAATGTTCGACCATCATCACACAAAATAAAAGAAACCATTCGAAAATAATGATTCAGAAAACACGAGTAACAAGGGAACTTGTCAACTATGTAAAGAATAAAATTTCTTTAAAATTCATTTCCAGTTGTATCAGATCGTCATCATACCTTTTTACTCAGATGCTTAAACGTAGATTGAGTTTCGGGACTGTGTAGACTAGCCATCACCGATTCTTATTTTATTGATCCAAGAACGTTAATGGATACGGTCAGCGCAGTCTTCGGCACACCTGATGAGGAGAGATAGACGACAAGTCGAGCCATCGCCAAGATCATGTCATACCGATTGTGGAATACCTTTCTTGAAGTCAAGTGGGACGATAAACACACGTCAGCCCGATCAATATCGCCATCATCAACGGCCGCATCGCGGTGCTGACGGAGAACAAATTAGAGCCAGCACAAAGGTCGACTAATCGAGGATCAGCTTTGTCTTCTAATGCCTCCCGAGTTTCCATTCAAACGAAAGGTAACATTTCTTCAACAAAAGCAAGAGGCTCTGAACAGAATGAATCTTCTATTTCTTCCTACACGAACCTCTACCCATGAATGGCTTCAATATTAGCTCTTAGAAAGCACATACTCCGCTGGGCTCTCGTCCAAGATAAATTATCGCGGCTTTTGCGAACAGACTTTCTTACCAGAATTGGTGTTCGCTTCCTAGCTTTGAATAAGGCTCACTCGCCAGTAGATCGCCAGTCGTCGCTGTATCAATCAGTCACACATCACACATCTTCAGCATCACCAACTGTGTTAATTCAGCGCTGAGCAGCAGTTACAAGCGCTCACGAGTTACTTGCCTCTTCTTCTTACCTGTTAATGTCTTTAATAATGAACTGCACAGGTTAGTTACTTCCATCGACACCACTGAGGCAATGGAATTATCAGTTTGTCACTAATAGTTTCTCGTAACAAAACAAAGACGAGGCCTTCAGATTTTTGATCAACACACCGAGATGACCATGATTATAACCGGTTATGCTGAGCGCACACCTTCAGTAATACCATTTGTTCAACTTGCAGTGAAGTTTCAATAGGCGCAGTGCCCTCGTCCGTCGTGCCGTAAGATCGTAGCCTGCGCCACACATTAGAAAATGTCCCCTATATTTTAAAAATCAAATTTCAGTGATTGTTGTCATCTAATTGCGACTCAACATCTGAGGTAAATTTTTCTAAAGTTCTATTATTGTTCGCCAGCCACCGCCATTCAAGTAAACGTCTCTGTCTCAAAAAGTCGCCACTGTTGTTGACACAGCTAACAAAAACATTTTACAACGTACTGCTCAACCTTCTTCATCTATTTACACACTGATGAGGCATTTCCACTGTTGAATCAACATTACTTCACCTCTTACTGCACCTCCATAGTCCCCGGAGCAGCTTCGAGAAGGATGTGGAGAATAGCCTTCAGTTCACACCCTTCGTCAAAATAAAACATCATCTTCAACAAATTTCGCCATCTCCGCAAGATCAAGCCCCGAGTTATTTCTAGCACACCAAATTATTGCTGTATCATACTTCAAAGCCAACACATCGTAGCTTACCTTCACAGAATGTTCAAAAATCAGGGAGATCGAGATTGACCAGGAATAGCGAATGCTTAACAGAAGCTTATCCATTTTCAGCCTCATTTCACAATACAATACTTCTTTACCATGCTAGTTTATGCTCAAACTCGGAGGTAAGAAGATACAAACAGCATGTGCTTAATCTCATTCGTATGAATGACGACTCTGCGAATACAGTCAGACTGAATTGCTTTCAGAAGACCAAATTTCTTGAAAAAGAAATCATTAATACCTTCATCTTTTCATTTCATGGGAATGGCGTGATGTTCGGGGTACGAAAGACATACGATTCATGCGAAATAGCAATATTTCACTCTTACTGAGACAACACAATAACATCACTGAGTGTTCAGACACAACAGGACAGAACGGAAGCCTTTGGAATAGGTATTAGGTCGATTTTTCGACAACCGCAATTATTAACAAATTTTTTACATCACCTTCGGTCGCAAGCCAAAAGAAATTATTCAATGTTCGTCGACGTTTCAGAATACGCCATTTCCTTTAGCTAATGACATCAACCATGACGGCTCAGGAATCGTTCGTCGAATACCTCGTGGTTCTTCCTCGAGTGGGCACGTATTGGTCTACTATACAATATTCTATTAATTACCTAAATATAGAACAGTCGTCTTCACCAGAATAAGGAGACTAATAGCCGATTTAGTCATTGAGTCGAGAATCCAACCTGATTAGCACTTTTTCAATCATCGATTACCTTGTTGCTTTACGTACTGCTCATATTGCCATTCTTTTTATTTACGATTCAGCTTGTGCCAAAATATCGCCTAAATACTTCAGATTTCGTGATCATAAAGATGACTCCTTCAGTTCGCTATTTTGCGAGTAACACACCTGATTGAACATTCTGGAGAAACTCCATTTGATTGTGTAATATTTGAGATCACATTATTCTTTTCGGTTATTGTGTTCAATAGATTTCCTTGGTACACTTCAACGTGATTTTTTCAGTATACGTTCATAGTATTTTATGACAAAGTACTTACCGATGTCAATAGCAAATTTCGAAGGGAATTAATGAAATCTTCAAACGATCAGAGTACACCTTTTGACTCTTCAATCAGCAACTGTGTTTAACTTCATCAAAACCACTCCTTTTAGATTTCAATCATCAGTAGCAAATCATTTCACTTCCGTGCAAATTCTTACGAGTGCCCGGATTTTCATTTTCCTAATTACGGACCTTGTCGATAGTTTCACGAGTTACATGCTCAACGACTGCTTCCTACATTACAATTCGAGAAGAATACAATACCTGCTTTCCCCAACAATACTTCGATAAGAGTATCCATACCAATAGTCATTCTATTAGCAATTTTTCGAATGACATGTTATCCAGTCACGTTATCTTCCTGGAAGTTCGGGGATTGAATGAGCCAAATTCTGAGGAGAGTCAACACGAGAAGGAGACCAGACTATGCTTGCAAAGTTAAGTATATGTCTTTCTTCAAACACCATGCTGCCGGTTTATTTCCATTTGCTTTAGACTGGCTCCGTTCATCCAAAATTTCACGATTAGCACTTCTTTCTTTCCACCTGTTTGGCTCTTAAAGTCTTCTTAACACACCATAAACTTAGCAATAGTATACTCGATACACGCTTCAATTTTCAAAATACACAGCATTCCAATCCCTACTTCGGCCAAATTCCATTTCAAACATCCTCTTCAGCAACTCATTTATCATTCATATCCTCCATTTGATTGTTTAATAATCAACACCTCTGGCTCATAACAAAAATATTATCTCAAAAATACGCCAACTGTCGAACACTGAGAGGTGTGTTCACGTTACCTGGCTCACACCAAGCCTCAAGAATACTCTGCATCGCAATAAGAACACGCCAGGATACGACGTAATTTTGCAGCAATGTTACTTGTCATGGCTCGTTGGACTACAACATACTCCAAAGGCACCATAAATACTAAAGATGCTCTCATTGCTCGGTACCAGTAAAGCACCACTGCGTGGAGCAGTAAATGCAGCACGTTAGTCAATCAGTGGGGATAGCAAACAATGAGTTACTATAATTAAAATACAAGAACATACAGTCTTCTTCATAAACATTAAAACAAAAATCATTATTAACACAACAAAGCATACACCACAATAGCAACACATTACCTTCGAAGGAGAAAGGGGGCCCAGAGAGGAATAGAAACAAAAGAAAGGAATAATCGAGCAAAGGATTTGATTATGAAATAATAGTCTCTCGAACAATTAATAGCGTTAGCAAATTCAACAGTTGGTCATAACCAACTGACCGTAATTTCGCCGTTACGATCCTCAGTCGGGTCTTCGAAATACTGACGCCGTATCCAGTAATTTTCATCACTATACGCGGAGCGACACGCTACGCCGCCAAGCGAGGCTCTCTCTGCAAGTACCGGACCAGAGGCAATGATGAAATGGCGAAGATCAAGAAATCGCCATATATAGCCAGACTTCGCTGTACTCATTACAGAAAGAAAGCAGGTCATCAGTCAAGGTGCAGATACACCAAGTCGGCAGTTTCATTGTCAATTATATTAAAATATGGGAGGGAGAAACAGGGAGATTAGTCGGTCACACTCAAACAAAATGGGCTGGAGTGAGGAGACACACTGATGAAGGTTAGTCTGGTCGAATGAATTTACAGTCTTCTGTAAAAGAGACCTGCAAGTTAATATAGCTGCGTAATCCAAGGTTACTTCACAGATATTAAAGGATGTTTGTGCTTTCTCGATTGTATATGAATCGCAAGATGATAAATAAAGTCATGGTGACAAACGCAAGTCAACATGGCAGAGGTGTGTGATATCGTCTTTCAACGCGCAAAATACTGAGCTCGACGGGTACAGAGCATGAATACCGTCGATAGTGTGTTACGTAGTCTCGATTCGTTCAAATGCTGGAATGACTCATGGACGGTGACTTGATATCAACTAAAAAAATTCTTCTGCGGTCATATATGAAAATGAGAGCATGAATTGATAGTTAAAAGGACGCTTCGTAGCTTTCGATTGCAGCAGAACACGGGTGATGATAAATGTCGGCGGTCAGAAATACGCCGCACAACAACCATTGGCACGAACAGGTGGTGATGACGTCGCCGCCGCAAACAGCTCGAAAAGCCTCGACGGTGGGCTGACGTGGCGACCACATACCCTTCTTTCAGGTCGACTGGTTAGTACCGTAGTTCCGACCAGACCGACCCGCGGATCAATATCAACCAAAAATTTCTCGGCAAGTAGTAAATATATACTCGGCGTAGCGAATTTGATACAGCGACGCTCAGGCTTTCGATTGCAGCGAATCACTGCGATGATAAATAAAGTCATATGGTTGGTCAACGCACGATATCGGCAACGATGTCAACGCAAAACACCAGCATGTTATCGGGAGACGGCATACTCCTTCTTCTGTGGCCGACTGGTTATGCACAGTCTCGATTTTCGTCTGCGCTACCTCACGGACTGCGACTTGTTATCGACCGGTGGAATTTCTTCGGGTAACATATATGAAAAGATATTTCCGATAAAATGACCGATACAGTTAGTAAGCTTCTGATTGTATGAATCACGCGATGATAACAAACAGTAACAGGTTACGCAAGACAACGATTGTTACCTAAACAACATGCAGAAGTTGGTGATATCGAGTTTCGACGCAGGTTGATGGGAGACGGTATCACTATGTTCTCTGATCAACAAACGTCGTAGTCTCGACTTTCGTTCAGCACCCTTCAACTGCGGACTTATTATCAACCAAAAGAAAAAATTTCTCGGTAACATATGAAAACATATTTCGAGGGTAGAGGAATAGCTGATTAGTAGAATCACGGTGATGTGATAAATACAGTCATATATATATATATATATAGCAGTATATATAATATATATATATATATATATATATATATATATATATATATATATATATATATATATAATATATATATATACATATTTATATATATGTATATTTATATGTATACATACCTATTATATATATATAATATATATATATACATGTATACATATATGCATACATATTTATATATATGAAAGAGTATATATATATATATATATATATATATATATATATATATATATATATATATATATATATATATATATATATATATATATATATAAGGTTAAGTTATATATATATAGAGTTAGATGGTTATTAATTATCATTACTATATATTCAAATATAATAACGTCGAGTATTACCAATATCAACATAAATTCAATACTGCGGGAATTGCCTTTGTCGTGCAAAAATCAAAGGGGACGCCAGAAACCCAGAACGAACCTTCTTCAGATACAAATACATAATATCAATTACTTAATAGTCAACAACGATAGAACTGACAAACACGTAGAGAAAGCAAAAAGAGAATATCCTAACGAATGTTGCCTGGCCATCTTCAACAACTTTTACTGATAGCTTCGTGTTCTCTTGAAATACCACGTTCGGAGATACAGGCAGTCGGGGTGTTAGGCTCAAAACAGATTAGCAACAGAATCAACACAAACAATGCCCATAACATAAAAGCAGCCACTGTGGGGACAGCGAACTTCGGCTTGCAACTGACCAGCAGTACGAACTATTCGAAGATTTAGCTTGCCGCGACTAATAAGATATGAGGGGTGTAGACTAAAATAGGAAAACAAGTCGTTGTGCCAAGACCAATGCTCAGGAACTCACTTCACAGACCTCGTTCACCGTGGGGAGTTGGGACGGAAAATGGGAAGCTGCCTCACTTCATCAGCACATATAGCGCAGAGCACCGGTATTAGTAAATAGAAAGAGTGAACTCACTGAGAGTAACAGTTAACAAAAGAAGAAGATTTATATTTCACATTCAAAAATTATCCAGACTATAATGTCATTTCATTAGTAATAATCTGACATTATATATATATATATATATAGTTACATATATATATATATATATATATATATATATATATATATATAAGATCGTAGAATAGTACTGTAGTCATGGTTGATGGTGTTAGTCAGTGAGAGAGTTGTAATCAAGAAATTGTGTCATCTCTTGCTTACTGCAGGCCTAGAAATACATTATAAATTAAAAATACTTTATATCTCATTTTTCAAATCATTCAAGACATTCTCATGTACTTAATTTGTGTTTCTGTCTGAATCATTTGGCGTTTGTGCATGATCTATTCACTTACCTGTTAATACACCATATGATGCACGTAGTTCTTTCTTGTCAGCCACGTAAAAGACAGCAGCACCGCAGCAGGTCTAGCAGTCAGGACACTTGTTGTGTTCGCCATAAACAGACAAAGGTGCCTGCCGGGCCAGCTTTTGCGACAGCCTGTTGTCCTCCTTCATCGGCGTGCCATTATTGCGAATGAAAGATTACGATGTCATAGTCTGCTCACACCTGCCTTCTTCGCGCGTTCCACAGTTGTTACCTCAATTTATAGCTTACTCTCTGGTAAGTGCCTCATTATTCTCACAATATTACGCATATTCAATAGTTGTGTCAGTCATTTGGCTTCAAAATGCACTTCATATCCGACGCTGGTAGATTTATCAACAAAAATCGACATGCGGCCCGAATGGCAGGAAAGCTTGAAAGACGACATACCGGCAGAACAACTCACCTGCATTCACAACGTTTGGAATGTTACGTCAGCCTACAGTGGCGCGCCATGCCGTTGAGTGCGGGGGAAGACAGCTGCCGCGAAGAAACTTCCGCAGCCTGGGGCATGGAGTTTTTCTGCACAGCAAAGGTTAGCAGACGAGGCTGCCTGATACGCTGGGCCAAATCCGCATCCGCATACTTCCTTCGCGCAACTCCTCTGTGCTCTTCTTATCCTTCTTCACATCTCAGTCCCTCTTCTTCATCATCGTCACCTTCTCCCGGTGAGATCCTCCAAGCCAATAAGCCGAAGGTAACACCCAGTCGGCCGCGGAGGGCTAGACGAGCGAGCAGATAGGGGGAGGAGGCAGACGTCCCGCCTCCCACGCAGCCTTGGAGTTACAAAGCTCGCTGCGGTTAGCAAACTTCCACACATTGGCTTCGACATCTCCGTTCGTTGTCTTCTGGTGCCGATCGCACTTCTAGCTCACTATTATGTGTATTATACAGTAACAATAACACAGGATTAAATAATAAAGATTCTTCTTTGTGTCCGCTATTTGAATATTATTGATCGCGAAAGGTAAAGCACAAATGGAGTTTCAAAGAGAAAATACTTGGGAATTTTCCTAGATTTGGGATTAATTTGTGATTTCACTCCAGTACCCACTTCAACACAACTTTTTTAACAGTGTTAAGATGCATGTCGAACAAATGATTTAGATAACATTGATGATAACAGTTACTACACGAGTTGTTACTATCAATCACATAGGCTTCCATTACCACTTAATTATCTCTGGGAGGCTCCCGGCCTATTTACCACTTTTCTGCTGAGCATTTCGAAAAAATAAAGAAAGAAAAGACGAAATGTATATGCATAACATTTGTGTTATGAAATAGCTGCCAGATGTGAGATTCAGCATACGGGTCTTGGAATCAGTGAAGTAGATCGTGAAATCTTTGAGATCTGATAAAGGGAAAAAATTGCCTGGCCCCGATACTTCTTTTCTCGCATTTGGCAGAAAGCCATACTTAGCATTATGGCCAGCCAGAGGAGAGAGAAGATGCAGCAGTCTACCCGAAAGAAGCGAGCAAAGTGTGCACACACACAAAACTTTGTGAAAGAATGACACCACAGAATTTAAGAATGGTTGGTGGCACTACAAACACAAAGAATTATGTAAAAGCTTGCATGTCAAATCAGCTGCCTGTCAGTTCACCTGATTAAACATACAAAATCAATGTATGCAAAATATTAAGAAGAAAGCAAATCTGTCTGGCAAATAAAAGATGCCTACAAATACTGGAGCTGATTTATAAAGAAAGTTTCATAGCAGAACATGATCTTCCCGATTAGTGGTCCTTTGACAAATTCTAATCAAGAAGAGCTGCTGAAAGGCCTGGATGGCATAAAAATGTCAGATATATTGAGACAAGGAACTGCGCCATTTTGCCAATGAGAAACAGCCCGTGCCTGTCTCCAGACGAAACAACAGAGCATATCTACAGAGAAACACAGTACTGTTAAATACCTATTTTCAACTATGAGAAGATTTAAATATCTGAAACTGATTCTTGACTTATTGCCAGTGCGAAGTACGGCACAGCCGAAGGCCTTATATCAACATAAAAGATCTTTGCAGCATAAACACATTCAATTCTGGAGAATATCATAGGCCAGATACTGCGAATGTAATGTTTGGGGATTAGGGTGTTGTCACCAATAAAAGGACAACACAGTGTAAAGCGTCATCAGTACATTTTCAGCTTAATTTGATGATGTCGTTTCATTCAGACAAAAGAAGCTTGAAAGAATTAAAGATCTTGTCAGTACCATCCATAAACTTCATTGTTGAAAGCTGTTGAAAAATGTTATTAACCGTAAAAGCTTGAGTTAATGGTCGTTTCAGTTATACCACAGAAAGGTATTAGATTATCGACATCAATAACATAAAACCATTATTACAAAGCCTGAATAATAAATCACGCAGTTGGTTAGAATGCTTGGAGTTCACTGCGCAGACTTCACGTTTTTAATACTTTTCGCATACACCAGTTCATTTTCCGCGAGCAGTTGAAAACTTTCGAAAGAGTCATCGCGCATCTCAGCATTGAAAGCCAAATCCGAAAAGAAAGATCCTTCACATTAGACATGCATTCCAAGAACAGCATATATGTTTTATCGCTTTCGCACCGTTACACTTCCAGAGCGACCGCTGACAGATCCGCGAGCAACAGGCCAGAGTAAAGTTCGGTTTTTTAGCGGCGGAAGTCATCAGCAGAAAGCAGATTTTTCTGCCGTGCCATTCTAAATATTTTCAGAGATCTTGTTTTCTTCCAGTAAAAATGTTGTAAATGTCGTTCTCCACTTTGTTTACGATTCATTTGTGTTTTCATAGTGTAAAGCAGTTATATAGAAAATGTATTCTGTATCGCGCAGCAGGCGATCGAAATATAGCGATGAAAGGAACATTGCATCATTTCGCTTTTTTTGAAAGAAATGTATGAACAAAGAATATCCAAGGTGGTTGTACTAAACTGCAAGTGATTGGTTGTTAATGTCTTCTACCGCTGTCATCGTTCAGTGAAAAGAATGTCAGCGTTGTAAATCGCATAAAATGAGTACAGAAACAGTCTCGTAAACGAGAAAGTTTTAAAGCCTCTACTACGCAAAAGAGCGACTGTTACCATCGTTCATCAACTTAGACTTTCTCGAATTACGAGTTCGCTGAGCTGTAAGAGCAACGCCACGAGTTACGAGTTCATAAAAAGATTATACGACAATAAGACAGAGACAGTTTGTTCATACGAAAAGCCTTTTTATTTTAAGAAGTCTGGTCTCGTTATTAGTGTAAAATGTGAGCAGCTGCTGATAACTCTTCACATCATAACCGTCACACAGACTCATTTCGCTTTCTTTGGCATAATTGTACTCAATTAAAAACAAATTAACATTTGCTTTGCCAAATTTTTGTATTCGTATATCGCTAAAATTTGAGCAAACATATTTTGTTGATTTTTAATAATCGTTAATCAACGGAGCTGGTTAACATAGAAAGCCATTTCGAATTTTGAATTTAGAACAAAGCCGCTCAGGGAAATGTTGCCGAAAGCATAGTATTCGCCGCCGAGACTGGTCGTTCCGAACAGATTTGTCACGTCATTTCAAGCATAGCGTTTTTTGCATATCGCTGTCCTGCATGAAAAGCAAAGGACAGAATGAACATAACATTACCAGCGAATCACTGATCACGTAGTCCATTACGAAAGCTGGTGATATGGAATAAACAACATGTCGATGACACGGCGCCGGAAGCGCATGTGTTCTTCTGAATAAAATTACCGACACTTTGGCCATTGCGCGCTTCTATGTGTTATCAATCATGTTACAAAAAACTTATGTGTTATTCTCATCACAGCGTTGGGACATCACCGAACAAAGCAGGTTCTTAATAAACAGTGAGCGACAACAGCCAGAGCATGTGTTATAAGTGGTGTCAGAGCGAACCGTACTGGCGAACATATCGCCAGACGGAGCCGTTCAGTCATTACATAGTTGTACATGATATACAGTTGAATGACATGGTATTTATTAGAGGTGTATGAATTCAAGAAATATAAATGAACGTAATGCGCATATATATATATATATAGATATATACATACATATATACATATATATACATATATACATATATATATATATATATATATATATAAAGGTTCATACATACTGAACAGTTAATCTTTCATGTACTATTCCGTTAAAGTATTGAGATTATCACCTTGAATCTCTTTAGAAGGTCACATAGTGGAGAAGCAGTTTATTCACTCATTGCATATGTATCATGAACAGACATGATTTAAAATGGAATCATGGTCTCCACACGATAGTACAATGACCCTGAAAAGTATATATATTCAGTAAGACGAGAGCAGGTATAATCACAGAATCAGTCTGAACAAAGGCAGACATGTCACAGAATGCCTGCAATGTGCTTGTTTATAAACAGTAAAGAGAAGTCAACGTCCTCTTGCAGCTGAGCTGTTAGCTGCTCACGTAGACAGTGGTGACCCTTCGGAACGAGGTCATTGTAAAGCCAGGTGTAAAGTCTTGTTGTGAGCGCAAGTGTGAAAAGCTAGATAGATTGTCATAAAGTTACCCTGTGTAGACTATTGTTATTCTACCTTTCCAGAATGTTAAAGAAAAAGTCTCATTGGAAGTTTGTCTAACTTACAGAAGAACCCTTTGTTTATTTCAAGACGATAGTCCATGTCGCGTTCAGCGGAACGCATTGGAAGATGCAGCGTTTTCGACCGTGTTTAAATTGTTCACACAACAAATAAGCGGGGGAGGCGCTTCGGCGGAGTACTCCACACAGGGTAGCGACTCGACATTCAGGCAGTCATTTTCGTGGCAGCGCGCCCGTTATTTGGTCGGAAACCCGATTAGCAAGATGTCAAACGCGACAGACGTCGTCTTTCACCAATTGTTGTTGAACAGTTGGTCGACGAATGATTGGTATCGTAACGTTCTTGAAAGAGGAAGGAAAATGTCATCAACGAGAGCGAGGAAGACACTGACTCAACGCACGGCAGAGAAAGCAGTGAGAGAGTAGGAATTTCACAATGGCGACTAAATGCAAAGCAACATTCAGGTCAACATCTCCGCGTTCCTCTGCATCAACATCCCACAACAGCAGCAAATTTTCCGACGTGCAGCTTAGATTGCGTGAACTTCGTCAACCTATTTGATGAGAATTCATTATAAAGTTGTTATTAACTTCTTGTCTATATTGTAGCTCTGAAACAGGGACTTCGAGTGGCAGGTTGCCGAAGTGAGCGGCGCCGTAGATTAATACTTTTTTCTGTATAGTGGTTTCTGGTATCTTCATTTTTGCTTTGGTGCCTCTTAATTTTGCTCTCGGCACATGGCTGTCCTGTTCCTTTTCTATGCATTTGTCACTATGCCGATATTGCATTTCATGACGTATTTTCATAAACGATGTTACGCTGTTGCGAACGGTTGGGATTTACTGTGTTCCCGGCAGATATATGAGGTTACAAAGCGTCGTAGTTTGTTCACATAGGTCTTTCAAGATCACTTGCAGGTGTGGCCAGTGGTGCTCCACAGAAAATGACCTTCTTCACCTCCCGCGGAGCAACCACAACTCCGTTTCCTGTAAAGATTTGCAGTTGGTCAGATCGGCACCAGCCGCGGCGTCGAGTTAATGAGCCGGACAGGGCGTCGAGTCGATTTCGTTCGTAGATTTTATACCACGCAAGCAAACAGTCTGCTCGCAGTGAGGCAAAGAGCCATAGACCATGTTGGAGCGCAGGTGTAATATACGGGGAATAATCTTTAAAGAAAACAATACTGATTTATTTCAAAATAAGCGCCCATGGGATGCATTGACAGTTCTGCTTACGCAATAATAAAAGTGCCGCATTTCACGATCATCTTCAGCGTGGTGGATAGGGCAGCTTGGACAGAGATAGCTCGCACGGACAGTTGATGTTCAAAGTTAACAATCGTAACTACTGTTTTGCGGACACCTTTCTATAACAAGCGATAAATAATTGAACCTGTTTACAGCTGATTAAATCAACACAGATACACAGAATTGTACACTATAGAATACCGAAACACTTGTCCGCGTATAGACTTATCCTCTTCAGTTCACGCTTTACAAACAGAAAACAAAATCACCGCAACAGGTTAAATCTTTGTCACTGGTCAACATCGTCACGCTTGTTAATTAAATTCAGGCAAATGAGTAAAAAGACACGCACCAATTCATGAATAAAGCTAAATACAGCAGAGTCAGTGCAATGCTGTAGTGAAGAATTCAGTCAGAACACAAACACTAAAAGTGTTATACCACTAAGATAACAATAACATGGGGAAAAGAACAAATACCAAGCAGAACACGTGTCGTAGAGCAGGTCAAATGCACCGGAAACAATTCAAATCAAAGTTACTGGCTGTTCAGTGTCAGCACCAGAATGCTAGTGACAAGAAATAAAACACCACATAAAGCCAGCTTAAAGAGAGAGTGACAGCCAGTTATCATCTTGAATCAGATAATAAATTTATCGTTCGTGAAGACAAGAATTTTCCAGCCTGGATTTTGTAAATACACGTGCATTATGTTGGCTCAGAAGAGTTAGATGCAGTTAGCTAGAACATAATATTGCCTGTTTTAATTGTGTCCATGCATACGCTTTTTGCTGCAGCCATCACTCAAAAGTCATTTTCACTTTCCTATCGAATGCTCAATGTGCTCGTTTGTCAGAATAGGTAATACGAATTAGAGGTGGGTACACCAAACATAATAGCACATTTACGGATACCTTTGTCATTATTACAATATTAGTATGTACCAGTAATATTATAAGTTGTTCATCAATGTCACAGATAACGGGAGCTTGAGTCAATTGCAAACACGGAAAGATAGTAGGTTTGTCACTCATCAATATTGAAATTTTCTTGTGCTTTGATCAGAAGGAGAGCAAATGCGAGTAGTAATAAATACTCAGTCTGTAAGTGATGACAGCCAGCCACACTCAACAGCTGGCCAGGCACTCCAAACATGTTGCAACAACAGCTGAGTTGATTGACAATATCGAGTTCGACGGTCATACGAAGACAGGCTCAGAGGGCCTTACCTTCCCGACACTTAAAATCAACAAGCTTTCAGTCACTAAGCGTTAAAATACAGTAAATGTTTCGATCGTCTGTTAACACGGAAGTTTTTAATCGAGCGAATGCGCCGTTTGTCAACACATGAAAATCAGCATATTGTCAATATCGAAGATAAACATCGAAATTCAGCCGCCGAATAACCTCATTTTAATCGTTGATTTAGTCTTCAAAGTTGTGGAATAGCAAATGAGTTAAGACATCCAGATAGACAGGGCAAGAAATTTCGAACTTCTTATCCAAACATGCTTGCTTCAGCAATTGAGTTTAGGCGTCAACATATCAAATTCTCGTTTGTGATAGACAAAGTCATTTATGCAATTCACATAAATGCACACGGCCTCGAATGAGTATCAATGTAGTAGATAAAATGCTGTTATGTTATTAGGGTCAACAGTCTTTCCTTCGATAGCACAAAAAGTGATAGCCCGAGATTTGGTGTTGATTTTTCGCAAGCTTAACGACCAAATTGAGTATTCGAATGTAGCTTTCTCAGTCATGTTATAGCGATATTTCATCTTATTAGACAGTAGTCATTTCATTTCGACCTCAGCACACAGATAATTTACAGCGATCAGTACACAGTACTGCAATAGTCGGGTCATTATGACTCACGTATTTGCGTTGTGCCTTATCACAAACCACCAGAATGATCAGCGTTCGATTAGGAATATTCTCCATGCTTATATGAACGATCTAGTAATATTTTCTGATTTGGAGAACATTTAAGTGAAATAGTCCTTCTCAAAGGTTAAGAGAACATTATAGCAAAGGTAAAATTTCTCAACAGCAAGTACATCTGTCGCCATTTATTGTTTTCGTCCAATCCTTTGATCTAAGCTTAGTTTGTTTATTAATGTTATTATCGCATATCGTACATTTGTTCTTTCTTAGTTTGCCGAACTTCGTGTTTATCGGGCGATTTCGCAGTTTTGCTTTCAGTGTCTAAGCAAGCTTGTTTATCACCTTCTCTCCGGCGTTGCGAATCATCAGCGTTGTTTTCTAATATTGTGTTGACTGAGCGGAAAGGCTTGTCAAGTGGGCAGATACGACACAGTGTTAGCCTGCGTTCACCATTTGCCTGCATTTATGATTTTCTGCAGCTAATACACAGAGACGGGATCACGGCTTCATCGCCTGCCGCCCAGGCGTCGTTGAGGCTTGTCACCCGCACCAAACACGCCCTTCCCCTTCGTTCGTCGGAGATCCTCGAACAGTCGGCTCGTGTTGCCGAGATCTGCGCAGTCGCGAGGTATCTGTCGACGTCCGGGCCACACACTCGTGCCCGGCGGCTTGAGCTGCTCGCAGCATTGCAGCCCGATTCGTTGTCCATCATCAGCGTCAGTCGAACCGTGAACACTGCAGGAGGCTTTCAGGCATGAGATAGCAAAAGCCGGTTTAAGACGATCGTGGATCGCCGCGCAACGATTCCCGTTTGCGTTAATCCCTCCCTTGCATGGCCTCGACGAAAGCCAACCATGTCTTCTGGCGGTTATTTCTGCTTTGAATTGCAAGCGTTTATATTTTTTATTATTAACTGAACATTTTCAATATAATTAGTAGTATATTGTCGGTTACTTCATTTATATTAATGTACTTAGTTTGTATGTTAGTAGATAATGTTTCCTTCCTACTTCCTTCTGGCTCCAATTTAAGCTACTAGGATATATTTATTCAATGTATTTATATACTATTTCGAGTCATCTTTTAAGCAATGTTCATTTCTGTTTAGGGTTTACAGCTTAGGTGATTCAAGGTTTGTCTATTTTCCTGATATATATATTTTCATTTGGGATTTATTTTTTGTCAATATTATTCTTTTCTTTTGCAACAAATAACTTTATTGAGTAGTGTTTGTTCTTGTTCCTGCTGCCGGTACCGAGTAGGCTGAAATACGGCCGTAAATCAAGTGTCGCAACACAAAACGAGCTTTTAAAGATGAATTGCGCCCATTTGCTCATGGTGGCTGGCAGGCAATCTTAGTAGTTCACGTTAAAATCTCGTTAGTACTTCGCCCACAATGTGAAACATACAAAGTACCTCGAGCTCGTTATTATCGTCGCCTATCCGAGCATCGTTCAGTAATAAAGAAGCCTTAACCGAGCCATATGAGCGGACGCAATTTTAAATGGGAATCGTCGTCGCTTTTGACCCGGAAAGCCATAGTAATTATTCTGCCGCTCCCGATTCACCAAATAGCCCATCATTGAACGACGCGCAGGAAGGCGTGTCATTCAGTGGCATTGACAAATAGTGTTTTTCATCGTCTTACCTCCGTAAATTAAACCATAGACAAATATGCAGTACAGATAAAGAATGTTTATGATAGTTATTCGTTGGTACATTTTTAAATATATACTTATAATAGTGTTGTTTCGACCGATCGCCTTCACGACTTTTGTGTTCATAACTTAAAGACAGGCACAGATTAATCCAGACTTTTGGAGCGTACCGATACTACTTCCCCGGTGTGCCAAACGTAATAAGATGCGTTATCTTCGTGTTCCAGTACAATCATTTCTTCGAGCGATCTGTAGTTAGGCAAAGTCATGCAGGCCAGCCGAAAATGGCTACCTAGTCAAACAGAGAATATTACAGAGCAGAGTACCCTGTATTCAACATGACAAGAACTAAATGAAAATCAGAGGCTCAAGAGTAATAATAGACGCATAAATAGGAAACAGTATTTATTAGTGAATATGTGAAATATACTAACTGTCATTTCGGTTAAGGATAACACTTTATGCCGATTCGTAAGTTAGAAATGCTCAACACAGCAACCACGATCAGGTGGTTGTATCAATCACTTTGTCTCTCAGCCAGCCTTTGCACAAATCATCCTTTTGCATGAACATCTCTGCCTGAGTGCACCTTCAAAGTCAGTCATTGTTTACTGGTTCAATATGCCAAAGATAATAGAAATGAGCATAAAAACTGTGATATATGCTCAAAACAGGCCATACTAGTTAGTTCCCCGGTGTCCGAATCTCATCCTGCAAGCCTACAAACCTTTTTGAAAAGTGGCATACCTGATGATGGGACAGGTTTCATGAGACAGATCGAGGAATAAAAATCCTGTTAACAGACGCACGCCTACACGGTATACCGACACATCATTAAACAAAGGAGTTTATGAGTGTTACAGGCTGCAGATATGGGATCTTCGACTCGAGAGCATCTGTCAATCACTTCTCGTCCAGGTGTGATTTCCGCAAATAAAAATCAACGACGATGACCTATCATCTCGAATTAATGGTTTGTCGAACGTTACAGAAAGGTGTTAGACATACCGCGCAGGTAGGACTTCCAAATCGGGGACATTGCGTTACCATCGCAACTAAATAATTATCATTAACTGTAGCGTTCATTTAGCTGCTTCAGCGGAGCCACTGCAAGCTCGGTCGTCAATATTTGATCTTCGACAATAGTTTGTCAGATCCACTGAAGCGACGCAACAATGCTGCCGGAGTAGATTCAAATACTTATCAAATCTTGACTTGCACCTGAATCACGTGATGAACGGTATGCAGAGAGCTTAAGATCAATGAGTTTGTCAATTATTATTGTGAGAAATATTTATCCATCATTTGTGCAATGTTTTTTATGTTATTATTTACAAATTATTTTTTGCAGGCTCAACATGAGCTCGTCAAACATAACACGCAAGGTTTAGTTGCAAAGCCGTTATTCAGCACTTATCATGGTTCTATTGTATGAAATGGTCACTTTTTCACCGACAGTAACATAATCTTAACGCTATTAATTAGCGAAAATGAGCTGTACTGGTTTCGAAATCACCGATTCTTGTTTCAATCCCTCGAAGATTTGCATAATCATACCCAGCAATGATCCAACGTCGCCTGACCAAGTCAGCACACGGTCAATAGCTTCGGGGAATTAAGAAGTAGTCGCGATTTGCGCCATGTGTTGTTCATGCATCGCTACAGTAAATTCACTTGTTTAAGCGGCATAGTCCTGGTTAGCCTGTCTGTTTGGGGATTAATCATTTGTCTCTGCGATCTAAAATCGAAAATTCGAATATTAGCAGGAAGAGCAACATACCGCGTTAACGGCGTGATCAGTAAAGTAAAGCAACAAATACTGAACGCCACCAGGTTCATGACACTGCTTGTTACAACTTTGATGATTATCATGCTGTGCCGATCATGTAAGGCCCCTCGAGCCTTCGTTTTATCGAAAATCGCGATTGTCTCTCACAATATCACCAAAGATCTGTCAAAATTGAGGCGCAATTATCAAAAGCAAGCTTACAATTTACTACAGCTGATTGCCGACTCGTAATGACATTCCTAACTCATCAGTGCGTGAGCGCACTCGTTTTTTTCACGCATATTCATTCAGCCCGACACCTACATTAATCGTCAGTTTTCTAGCATAGGTTTCACAATGAGGAAATCTTTGATAAGAATGTTATCGTTGGGGTCGATTGCCATGATGAAGTGGAGCGTGTGCAGATCACCTGTTGGAATCTTCAGAATGGCCGGCCAAACTTGACTACGCGAATTGGCCTAGTATCAGAACGTCTTCTTCATTGCTTCGGGATGGTTTCAATCAGGCATCACGACAACAGTTTCTTCAAACACAGGCTTCATCGGCACGGCATTTTCACTTTCGTGGAAAGAGAAGCACGTCACTCGCTCAGATGGCGCATCAGGACGACATGTTCGTCGTTGCGATGGTCGTATTGCAAGAATGTCGGGTCAAAGTTTTTCATCTGAGTTGTTATTACCCGTGGGCAATTTCATCACATCGTGGGAACACAGTTACTAGCAATGATTACCTCGTTAGCCTGAAATGAAAATGCCATTGTATCGTTGATCGTTAGTCGCGAGCGCTCTTTCTGATCACCACGACGTTAGATCTGCAGCACGTCGCTGCACGTTTTGGAAAAAAGTTATCGAAGCGACATTGCGAAACTTCGTAGAACTCACAGATTTGGAAAGTCAGTGGCACCAGGTTCACAATGGAATTACTGACATTTTTCTCATTAAAATTCGACTACAGAGAAAGACTGAAAAAGGGATTTATTGCAGTAATGTGAGTGAGGGATGAACATTTCAGACAACATTATTAACCATACTCCATAATGCAGTTACATTTTTTCCTTTTTAATAAACTGTACTACATATGAACTAACAGTTATACATGTGTGTTGATCAATCACATTACAGTCTGGTTAAAACCGTACACCATCAGATTATTTGCTTATATAATTATTCATTTTTAAATAACATAATGCGATTATTACATTTTTGTAGCCTGGACACATTTTTAGGCACGATTTTTAATTATCTTTTGCATAGCGTATTCATGTGGTCATCAGGTTTACATTAGTTGTTCGATAATATTTTTAGCATTGACGTATTCATGTGGCTCAGCACAAATATTTACTACGTATGTCGCATTGCTACATAAGATTACCATACTTGGTTGTTTATTCATCGCATTGAGTCAGCAGAGTTAATGAATTGGAGCTGCATAACTTTTTGCTTTTTGCTTTTGAGTAAAGTTAGCATAGTCGCGAATGATTTCGCTCAATATGTTTAGCATGTCGAGTTAGTCGTCATGAACGACATTTATTTAAATGGTCTCATATCTCACACGATACACTAAATGGAGTTGGAAAAGTATACATATTCGTGCGGAAGATTTATATAAGTTGCGTATGAATCGGCTGAATAGTCCATCAAATTATCATGTCAGCAGAACGTCTGCAATGGTGAAGCCGTTTGAGGAACAGGGAGCAAGTCAGCAGGTCAACGCCTTCGAAGGCATGACAGTGAGAATTTTCGAACGAAAAAATATTGTGCTCGTGTGTAAAAGATAAAAGTCTGTTGTGGATGCAGCGAAAAGTTTAGATATATAACATGGAAGCCATCTCGTAGATCATTGCCAGTTCGTTGTACCAGAATGTATAAAAGAAAACTCATTATGGAAAGCTTGTCTAATCCTACAGAAGAACTTACTATTTCAACATGTCACGTTCATGGAACAAGCATTGAAGATGCAAAGCAATGCTGACTGCGTTTTAAATCAAAGTTCCGTTGGTTAACAAACGTAAGTATTTATGAATATTTGAGTGAGTACTAATACACATGCTTTCACATTCGTTATGCTGCTTCTTCTGTGTCCTCATACTCGTTTCTACTTTATCTCGCATTCGGTCAACTTATGTTATCAAATACACTTCAATAAATAATAAATACTTCGGTACTGTTAAGAATAGCGATCAGCAGGTTTTCGATTCGGCGGGCACGCACGACTAAACTGTCATATTACAGAAAAAGAGACGACAGCTGTCAAAGCAGCGGCAGAGTTATTAACGATAAATGCAGTAATGTCACGACGTGGTGCCAATTATATTTCACACGCTTTCACGCCAGTTGTTACTTAGCTTTTTCTGACGGTCACATCATGGATGGAAAGAAACAATTACACGCAAAGGAATATCCGAGATCACAATAAAAAGAAACCAATGCTGCCGTTGTTCTTTCGGGTGTCGAACAGTACCTCGCAGTACCTATGAAGCGAGCACAGTCAGAGCACAAGAACCGAAAAGGAAGATCTTAACAGGCTAGTGCCTTACAGACGAAATATTAGCCATACGCTGTAAATGCAACATGAAAGACAATGGAAAAGGTAAGACATCATTTAAATTCTGCATACATGAAAAGTGAATAGTCAACACCCCAAAACAAAATAACAAACGAAGCAGTGGGCAAAGAAAGGGATAAATTCTTTATATTCATACTTTCAGTCTGAAAGTTTGATCATTATTGTCATTCAGCATTTATTTGATTCTTCCTTAGGTCCACTATTTGGTTCTTTACCTTCTTTCTTTTTCCTTCGTAATTTTCTTGCTTCATAGCTTCTCCTTCTTTTTCTCAATGTTTTCTTTCAGCACTCTTTTACTAGCTTTTCACACTTCGCCATCATTGTTCGGAAGAGAAATTTTCCTTGAGCGAAATTTATTGGATGTCGACAACACTCAGGCCTTGACAGTCGTACTGCATTCATTTGGAATCAGCCAGGCGACCCCAAAATGAAAGAAGAAAAATTATTTATTTACAGTCTTCTGAGCACCGAGTTAGTACTGTTTATGCATAGCTAATAAACACGACATATTTGAGCACATGCAGACATAGGTTCCAGCGAGTGTGAGTGTTGACGATGTCCGAATATTCATTGTCTGTAAGTTTGTATGAATGCCAGTCTCTTCACTGTCACAACAGCTTTCAAGGAAATACAATGTACCTTCTCCAGACTCCTTTACTCTCTGGTTACTCTTCTTGCTCTTTTCGCCTTTCTACAGAGACAGCATGGCTTTATTAGTCTTCTCTGTTATAGCTCCACGCAAAAAATGACAGTTTTGTATTTAGTTCAAAAGAATCAGCCAAAATGAATATAAAGCGATAAGTTTGGGAGCAGTATTTCACTTGTTACATGACTGTCACGCACATCACAGACTGAAGTTAATGATCTAGACACAGATACTGCTTGGAGGCAAACAACAAAATCGAGAAAAAATTGTAAATCATGTATTACCTCATTAATGTTGTTGATTTATCATAAAAATCAGAATCGTTAGCGCGTAGGTTTAACATAAACGCAGATCTCGTCAAAGACGTAATGAGAGCGTGAAGGTGTTGACAAACTCAGTGCTTTGGCTGTTCAAATGTTCATGCATATGATGACCAAACATCAGGTATAGACGCACATTACCTTTCCTGTGCATAAACGTTGAAAAACAGTTCTGAGCCACCGACTTCGAGCATCGAGCTGTTATTTGTGTTGCAACACGTATCGCTTGGTAATATACTTGATTATGTTTCCGAAATATGGTCTCTTATCACAGCTTGGTGCACTAGCTTGAGGCGTAACGAAGTGACGAAAACGATTGCATGTAGTCATTCAGGTTATGGAAACAGATAACATTAAAAGTAATCTACAGTTCAGTGCAAAATACTGATATATGAAACCTGTCAATGATACTCCATAGACGCAACACATTGACACAGGTGCATGTTTATTGCTACCTAAAAAGTCACAAAAATAAAATAACTGTATTTATTATAAAACTGTTATCTCTTTTTCCTCAGGGAACTATATGAGTTATACATAACAAAAGACATTGTGAATTGTGTCTATACTGTCAATAAGACATAAATTGTAGTCACACCATCTTATGACTTAAAAGGCATCATTTGAAATTATTTTCAGTAGAATGAATAGAATGTTTGTTGGTTTTCAGCTAGTATATCGTGTCAAAGAGAAAATTATCAATATGGAAACAGCTAGCGTTTCTTGTTAGAAAGAATAGTCATCTTCACAGTTTTTCAGCAGCACTAGGCCGAGTTTTTCTTCTCGCGTATACAGTGTTGAGCGTCATCAAGCTCGAAAATTTCGTCCGCCAGTATGTGAAACGACGCTTCTGGTCGATCTAGTCCAGCACAGATGCGTGTAAAAATACCAGTCAGGGACGCAGTGTTTGTGCAAAGTTAAGTTGGTTTCATGCACCGCCAGACCTCAGCCTCCAATGTTTGAAACGGCTATGTCAATGCATTCGAGCCTGGAATGTTATTAATCGTTACTTCTTTGTACGAGTTTTTGTTTACTATACCTTAAGTTCGAGATCTCGAAGCATATTAACAGCATTGGTTATCAGTGACCTGTATTTCCAATATGCTAATATAATGTTTAAGACATCAAAAGTTGTACTTATCCTGTAGATATTTTTCATATTCGGTTCAAATATGGACAGAGAATGATCTGTAAAGTTTTGAAATACACTCACACACACACATATATATACACAGTATGTATATATATTAGGTTATTATATATATATATATATATATATATATATATATATATATATATATATATATATATATATATATATATATATATATATATATATATATATATATATATATATACATACTGTATATATATGTGTGTGTGTGAGTGTGACGTTAAAGGCTACAGATAAAATTTCTCTGTTCATATTTGGACCAGATAGAGAATATCTACAGGATGGGTTAAATTTTCTTTTAGTGAGCATTCTTAAACAGTATGGCAGCATATTAGGTACAAGGGTCAATGATGTAACCAAGTCTGTTTAATGGTACTTCGAATCTCTCAGACCAAAAAGGTATATTAAACAAAACTCGTACAAAAAATAGCAGTTAATGTATTCCAGATATAGTGCATAGCGCCCCAAAGAGATCGAATGGCCAGTTAAACAGTAATAGCTGCGGTGTTGGGGGTACACAAAACACTGTCTGTAGTCCCTGATAAACAAAGAGATGACTGACACAATGCAGCAATTCAAGAAAATAATTTTCCTGAGTATTTTTTACACGCATCTGCATGCTGGACTTCGTTCTTATCTTACGACTATCATTAGGAAACTTGTCGTTCACCAAGTCGGGTACGAACTCACATGCAACGAGTTGAAAATTTTCCGAACTTGATGACGCTCAACGCTATCAAATACGCGAAGAAAGAGCCTCGAACAAGGTTTACTGAAAAACCTTATGAGGATAATATTCTTTTCCTAACAAGAACCTTGCTAAGTGGTCTGTTTCCATATTGATGAATTTTTCCTCTTGAGCGATATGCAAGTTGAAAATAACAAACATTCTAATTTTTCATTCTACTTTGAAAAATAATTTCAAATGATGCCTTTTAAATTCATAAGATTGGTTATTTCACAATTTATCATCTTATTGGCAGTATAAAGACTTACGAATTCCACAGTATCTTTGTTATGTATATCCATACAGTTCCCTGAGAAAAGAGATGTAGTTTTATAATAGAAATACAGAGTTATTTTATTTTTTGTGATTTTTTAGGTAGCAATAAACATGTTTCCTGCCTGCACTTGTGAATGACCTGTCAATGTATTGTTAAATCCTGTGGAATTTACTATACATTGACAGGTTTCATATATCCAGTGGCACACTTAGTTTGCTGAGATTTACTTTTTTATGTTATCTGGCACCGTAACCTGGATGACTACATACAATCATTTTCATTACACTTCGATTGCATATAAGTAGTGCACCAAGAACAATGATAAGAGTTATATTTCAGAGCATAAATATAAGTATATTACCAAGCTGACATTGTTTTCGCCTAGAAACTAAACCTTCATGCAAGCAGAAAAACCGTTGCCTCTGAAGTCAGGTTAAGTAGAATATTTTTCAACGTTTATACTTTTTAGGAAAGGTATGTGCAGTCTATACCTGATGTTTAATTCATCATATACATGAACAGTTTGAACTGGTAAAGCTGGGGATTTGTCAACACCTTCACGTGTCTCATTTACGTCTTTGACAGAGGATCTGCGTTTGTTCATTTGCCATTCCCTCTACCTTGCTAACAGTTCTGATTTTAATATTAAATCAATAACATTAATGGTGTATACATAATTCTAATTTTTTTCTCGATTTTGAGCTGATTGTTTTTTGCCTCCAAAACAATTATCTATGTCTAGATCATTCTTTCAATCTGTATGATATGTGCATGACTTGAAGAGTCATGTAATAAGAATGAAATACCTCCCCAACTATCGCTTTCTCTATTCATTTTTGAAAAGAAACAGTTCTTTTTTTTACGAACTAAATACAAAAACTATCATTTTTGCGTGGGTAATAGCAGGGGAGGTAATAAAATTATGCGCAAATATGCCAACTAAAGGGAATAGAAAAGAGTAAAAAGAAGAGTAACCGAAATTAAAGTCTGGAGAGGGAATCCATTTTTTACCTTAATATTTTCCTTGAAAATTTTGTTGTGACAGTGAAGGATAATGGCACATTCATATAAACTCTGGGCTGAATGAGAGATAATTGTAGGTATTCGGACATAGTCAACTTTACTCCTCACATAAACAGGAATATGTCTGCATAACATAGGAATATGTCGTGTTGTAATCGTGTTAAGTATGCATAAAACGAATATAAGTTCGGGCATAGAAGGATTTGTAATAAATAATTTTCTTCTTTTTTTCATTTTAAGTCATACGAACGATTCAAAATGAAATGCAATTTTTTGACTGTCAAATAGAAATCTGAGTGAACTGTCGATATCCAATAAGATGTTCCTTTCAAAAGGAAAATTCCTCTTTACAGTTAATGAGTGAAAGTAAGAAGTGTGAAAAACTATTAGTAAAAAGAAAGAGTGCTGAAAAGAAAACGAGTAGAGAGAAAAAGAAAGAATGTAAGACAGAAAACTAAAAAAGGAAAATTTTGAGAGGAAAGAAGAGAGTAAAAATTAAATGAACAGTTTCTAAACTCATGGGAAGGATCAAATAGAATCTGGAGTGACAATGTGATCAAACTTACAGACAAGAAATTTATGGATATAAAAATTTATCCCTTCTTTATTTACTTCCTTCGATTTTATTTATTTTTGTTTTGGAATGTTGATTCTTCCTTTTCATGTATGCAAAAATTTAAACAATAATCTTACCTTTCCATTTGTCTTTTCATGGTACATTTTCATAGCTTAGGAAGAGATATGGCTGGCAATATTTCGTCTGTAAAAAAGGCCTGCTTCATTATTCTAAAAGATCTTCCCTTTTCAGTTCTTGTGCTTCTGATAACGATCTCCTTCCTTAGATACTTTCTGGGTACTGTTCAATTGTAAAGAATAGCAGCAAACATTGGTTCTTTGGTAATGATCCTCGATGTTACCTTTGCGTGCGGAATTGCAACCTTCCATCAATGATTCTTGACCATCAAGAAAAGCTAAGGTGATGAGGTGCTTGTAACAATAAATGAAAGCGGCAACAACAAGAATATAATTAGCACCACATTCGGTATTATTACTACATTTATCGTTAATAATGCCACTGCTTTTGGCAGAAAGCATGGAATCTCTTTTTTCTATATGTATTGGTTTGAGTCATTGCCTGTATTGAAGATATATCCTTTCAATGTCGCCCTCAGGTCAGAAACTATAATTTAGTCGCTATTCTTATGGTATTACCAGAGGGAAAGTATTTATTATTTATTGGAAGTGTATTTGATATATAAGTTGGTGAATGCAGGATAGAAATTAGGAAACACTTACCCAGGGAAGATTATGGGACACAAGAAGGGTAGCATAAGCGAATGTAGAATATGTGTAGTAGGGTACTCCGCCAGAGTATCCTCATCTTACGTTTGATTGTGTAGACTGAGTTTAAAACGCAGTCAGAGAAATTGCTTTTGCATCTTCAATGCTGTTCCATGGTTGTGACATGAGTTTATCGTCTTGGGAATAGTAAAGTTCTTCTGTAGGATTTAGACAAACTCCATAATGGGTTTTCTTTGTATTCTGGAAAGGTTTGTACAACAGAATAACAATGGTCTATACAGGATGGCTTCCCATGTTGATCTCTATCTAAGCTTTCATACTTGCATCACAACAAGATTCTATCACTTACACACACACGAACACACACAATGACTCCTGTTACGAAGGAATTCCTCACTGTCTACGTGACAGCTCTTAGCTCAGCACAAAAAGGACGTTGACTTATGCTGACATACTGTTTATAAACAACACATTGCAGACATTCTGCTGACATGTGCAATTTGATGGACTAGTTCTGTGATTCATACACAACTCCTCTCTCGTGCCCACACAGATATATATACTTTTTTCCAACTCCATTTAGTATATATCATTAATGGAATTATGATTCCATTTTAAATCATGTCTGACCATGACATTTGCTCGGCCATGTAAAAACATAATAGGAACGAAATCATCAAAACATTCATTCACGAGCTAAGTATAACTACTCAAAAGCAGCAAAAAGAGGCAACTCCAATATTCATTATACTGATAATGCGAATGAATAACAGATACATAAATCATATATAGATAATCTATGTAAAAACAGTACGTATACGTAGTAAAAATATTTGTGCACAAGTTACATGAATACATATGCAAAGATGAAGATTAAAATCAATGCCTAAAAATGTATCCAGACAAAATAATAATAACCATATGATGTTACATGAATACATATGCAAAGATGAAGATTAAAATCAATGCCTAAAAATGTATCCAGACAAAATAATAATAATCACATTATGAGGTTATTTAAAGTAGATAATTATATAAACCAAATAGTTATCCTGATAGATTACAATCAGTACGGACAAATTAGATTATGAAATGCATATCTTGGGATTGATCAACATGCCACTACACGTATATATGTATTAGTTCATATGTAGTACAGTTTATTAAATAAAGAATGTAGCCATTATATAAGAGTATAGTTATTATGTTATCACTCAGAAAATGTTCATCCCCTCCTCACATTTATTATTACCCTCTGCAATAAAATCCTTTTCAGTCTTTCTCTGTGTAGTCGGGTTTTAATGAAAAAAAATGTCCAGTAATTCCATTATTGAACCCTGAACACCCACTGACTCAAATCTAATGGGGACCTACACAGGATTTCGCAATGTCCTCCTTCAGTCCTTGTGCTTTTTTCCAAAACGTTACGCTGACGAATACGCCTACGGATCCCAGCAACATACCAACGGCAATTAACACGTAGAGGAGAATAAAGTCGTGGTGATCAGAAGAACGGCTCACGGAGAGAGTGAAACCAATGATGCACAGTTGCCTGACGGGCCTACTGTAGGAATTGTCAGACCTTTGTAGCTTCCTGTTCTCTTCAATGATGTGTTGATGAAGAAATTACGCCCACGGATGATAGTAACCACAGCTCGGATGAAGAGCGACGACGTTGTTGCAATGCAGCCATCATTAACGACGAACATGTGTCCTGATGCCCTAGTACCATCTGGGCAAGTGACGATGTATGCTTCCGCAGAGAAGACGAATGCCGTGCCATTCAAGAGCCTGTGACGAAACTGATTGTCGTGATACCTGACTAAACCATCCAAACAATGTTCACGTGTATGGGAGACGTTCTGTTATACTAAGGGCCAATCTGCATGAATCCAAGGGACATATTCGATACATCTCGAATTCAAACAATCGATCCTGCACAACGCCACACATTATCCATAACATCATAGCAATCATTTAACAGTGCTTGGTCTCTGACTACTGTAAAGTTTCTCATTATGGAAACCACTAGAGCTGACAGGTTATTAATAATAGGTGTCGAGACGTTAGATACATACGTAGGAAAAGGCGAAATCTTATACGCTTTCCACGCACCTGATGGGTTAAAAGGAATGTCGATTACGATCTTATCAAGGTCAACTTTAACTGTGATCAAGCTGTAATAAAATTCAACCTTATGAAAAGCTACTACTGGAACATAGCGCATTCTATCATGAGCATTACTGATAATTTGAGCAAGATCTTTAATTGGTAACAAATGAGGAGACAATACGCCTTTAGCAGCAAGTGTTATAGCTTCTACGTAATCTTTTGATTTTTCGATAAAGCTTGAAACTCTCGAGGATACATGATCAATTTTAGCATGATAATACATCAAAGTTGCTAACAAAACTTGAGTGTCATGAACCTGATTGAAACGTCGTGACTGTTCATTTACTTTACTGATTACGCCGTTCAAAGCTTGAATTTGCTTGTTTAGTTCTCCTGCTAATACCCTCTTGTTGATGTTCCAGATTTGATTTTAACCCCGTGATCGCGAAGTTTCAAATGATTTGAAATCCTCAAAACCAAGACCAGTTACGGAACCAACCAAGCTAGCGCTGCTAAACAAGTGGGTTACGCCTTCTGTAGCGTCATGAGGTACAACTACATAAGCAAATCACGAGCTAAGATTTCAGCTTCTGCATGTTTTATTCCTTAATTCCCAGAAAAGCATATTAATTGTGTCACTGACTTGATTAGGCGACGTTGGATCATTGCTAGATAAGTATGATTTATGCAAATCTTCAAGGGATTGAGCAAAAAGAGTCAATTCTGATTTCAGAGCCAGTACATCATTTTCGCTAGTGAAAAAATAGCGTTCATGTCGACTTCTAAGACTATGTTACTGCTGGGGTTAGAAAGAAATTATTCATTTCCTCTTACAATAGAACCATGATGTGCTATTTCAGAACTCTTTTCCAGCCAATAAACATATAGTGCGTGGTATAATTAATAAGCTTCATGTTGAGCCTGCAAAAAAATAATTTGTAAATAATGTATATAAAAACATTGCACCACTCAAATGATGTATATAAAATATTTCTCACAATAATTAATTTTTTTTCATAACAAACCATTGTCTTAAGCTCACATGAGAGATAGATACTGTTCGAAAGATCCGTTGTATCGGGACTGATTCCGAATTTTAAGCCTTTGGTTACCCACTAAAACTTCTATAACTGTGAAAGGACCTTCAAATTTGTGCGGAATAATTTCCAATTGAATCTTTCCTAACATAGACCTCAAGCATATACTGTATCTCCTTCTGGTAAGGCTTTGTGACCTTAGCTTTTTTATCATGTGCGTTCTTCATTAACACTTGAGCCTGTAAGAGGTTTTGATAAAGTGTTTGAAATCTACTCCGGCTAACATCTATTATATCCTTCAATGGATCTGACAAACTAGTTGTCGGGGTCAAAATGTGGAAAGGTGACCTAGCAGGTATCCCGTAAACAGCTTCATGGGGAGACATACGGATTGAAGTATGATAATTGTTATTTAGGGTACTGGACACAGTGGGTATTGCAATATCCCAGTTTGGGTCCATACCGCCTATGTTTACACGCAGTATGCTCCACACCTTCTATTAACACGTTCGACCAAACCATTAGATTCAGGATGGTAGATCATCGTTGATTTTTTTATTTGCAGAATCTCACACAATGAGTTAAGGAAGTGATATTGAATTCTCCCGAGTCGGAGATTATCATATTTGGGATCCTGTCTGCATATATAGCACTCATAAAACTTCCTAGCACAATCAATAGCTGTTTTACTTTTTAATGGTATTAGTTCAGTATACCGTAAGAGCGTCTATTATAACTAAGAGATTTTATTCTCTGGTCTGTCTCTGTAAAAACCTGGTCAATAAATCAAGGTGTACCTTTTCAAAAGGCCATAGGCACAGGATAAGTCCCTGAGACTCACAGGATTCTTAGTATGTTCCTTATGACGGGAAACATATATCATGCTTTAAATATATTTCCTAACATCTTTAACATAGTAGACCAGTAAAATAATGACTTGGCCTTTGAGAGGTTACTGAACCCAGGATGACCATGCAAAGGGGATGGCTGTGCAACCATTTCAGAACGGTAGGGGATTAAAGTACTGGTACAACCACCTGGTCGTTAGTTAACTGTGTTGAACTCCTGGCTTTCCTAGCCACAGATCGGCATAGAATGTTGTCCTTAACCAAGAAATATTGGTTAGTATATTTCACATATTCCTTATCATCTGGGCTTCCTATTTAATGCGCCTCATTATTACTCTTAATTTCTGATTTTTCATTTGTTCTTGTCGTATTGAATCTAAATTCCAATTTATATCTGTAATATTCTCTCTGTTGTTTGGGCTAAAGATTGACCATTTTCGATAACAATTTTCATGGCTTATGAAGGAATTGGAATTTCTTCTAGATCAGCGAAGGGTAATGATTGAGTTGGTACTGGGTTACGAGATAACGCATCTGCTATTACGTTTGCTTTACCGGGTAAGTATCCAATTTTAGCTCCAAAGTCCTGGATAATCATATGCCACCGAGTTCTTTTAGGACTATGATTGAAACCTTTAAAAAAGTCAGTAAGGGGCTTATGATCAGTCAGAACCTTAACACTGTACCCATAGATTATATATTTAAAATGTACCAACGAATTAGCTATCACTAAACATTCTTTATCTATTACTGCATATTTCTTCTCTGACGTTTTTAGTTTACGAGAATAAAAGGCAATGGGAAAAAACTTGTCATGCCACTGGAGTAACACACCCCCTACCCCTTGGTCTGAAGCGTCGGTTGCAATAATAAATTCTTTAGTAAAATCAGGAAACTTTAGAATAGGAGCAGAACTAATTTTCTCTTTCAAGGTGTCAAAAGCGATTTGATGTTGGGGTTCCCATTTAAAAATTATGTCCTTCCTTATGAGATCAGTTAAAGGAGCTGCTATTACTGAATAATCTCGATAAACTGACGATAATAACCTGAAACTCCGAGAAATTGCTGTATGGCTTTCACATTAGTAGGAACGGGAAATTTACTAATAGCAGAGATTTTAGCAATGGACTACTTTAAGACCTTGCCGAGATACCATGAAACCCAAATAGACTAATTCATCTTTAAAAAACTCACATTTAGTGTTACGACCTTATTTACGGCCGTAATTTCAAGGGTTCTTGTCTCTACTCAGAATTTGCGGGCAGTAAAAATGCAACACAGAAAGCTAGGAACAAAAGAACAAACACCTCAACAAAAGTTACAATATTTATTTACACAAAAGAAAGAATAATGGTTGGTAAAAATAAATCAAAATGAATATATATATATCAAGAGGAAAATGAACCAACCTTAAGATCACCTAAAACTAAACTAACTCAAACTAAGAAATAGGATATTCTTAAAGACTTCAAGTAGGTACCTTATAAATTACTATTGTAGATAAATATATCCTAAGTAACTAAGTTAGGTGAAGGAAGTAGGAGAAAATAATAGGAAACCATACCCTACTCAACACATACAAACTAAATTACACATTAAAATACTTCACAACAACTGTATGTATACTACTAATTATATTGAAAATGTTCAGTTAATAATAAAAAAAATGTAAATAACCTTACGAATTCAAAATAGAAATAACCACCAGAGGCTTAGTGGATCAGCTCATCAGGCCATACAAGGTCCAGAGGACTGTACAAACAGGGGAGTGCAAATCTACAGGTACCTGGCGATCCACGATCGTCTTAAATAGCTTTAAAAATATCTCATACCTGTAGAAAGCCTCCCTACGTGTCTCCACGAGTTCCGAGAACTCACTGACGCTGATGAGCAGGACAACTGAATCAGGCTGCAATGCCTGCAGGCAACTCAAAATACCACGGGCACACCAAGGGTGGTAGCCTCCGAGAATCCGGGACGTCGACGGATCTCGCACACCACAAACTGCACCGTTCTCAGTAAACGCAGGCCGACTCGTTCGGATCCTCCCGACGAACGAGGAAGGGCGTACGCTACGAATGCCGCAGACAAACACCAGCGACCACACACAAGGCAGCGAAGGAATATGAAGCCGTGATCCAAATCTCTGTATATTAGCTGCAGAAGTGTCCATAAATGCAGAGGCAAAGCGTCAATCAGTGAGGTGGAACTGGAACTAACTTTGTCTCGTATCACCACCCTTACGAACAAGCCTTCCACTCGAGTCAACACAGCTCATAGAGAGAAAACAACGATCGTTAATGTGGTATTACTTCAGTAGTTCACTAGTACCGGAGGAGAAGGTGGTAAACAAAACGCTTAAGAAAGACAAAAGCAAAACTGCAAAATCATACGACTCATACAGAGTTCAGCAAACTAAGAAAGAACTTAAATGTACGATATACGATAATAGCTTATTAATAAACTTAAACTAAAGCAAGATCAAAAGGTTGGACAAAACTTAATAAATTAATTTTGACAAATTATAAAATTACTTTAATCTAATATTTAGAAATTTTTACCTTTAAATAATGTTCTCTTAACCTTTGAAGGACTATTTCTAGTTTACTTAAGTCTTCCTCCAAAGAATTAGAAAATATTACTAGATCGTCCATATAAGCATGGAGAATATTCCCTAGTAAATCTCCGAACACTATATTGATCATTCTAGTGAACGTAATAGGGCACAACGCCCAAATGGCATACGGTGAATTCATAGACCCCGAGCTGTACTAAACGCAGTGTACGGTGTACTGTCCTTAGCTATGGTATCTGGTGAAAGCCTTAAGTAAGTCCAAGAAGTAAAAATTTATTCTGTCCTAATAAAGATAAAATATCATCTGTACATGGTACTGGGAAACGATCAGATATATAGTTTGGTCGTTAAGCTTATGAAAATCAACACAAATCCTCCAGGTTTTATCCTTTGGTACTACTATCAAGGGAAAATTATATAATGTTAGATTTCTTAATAACCCCCTCCTTTAACATTTTATCTACCTCTACATTGATCTCATTCAGAAATTTGGCCGGTAGACGATATGAAGGTACATAAATGACTTTGTCCTTATCCTTTAAACGAATTTGATGTTCGATGACTTCCGTTTTGCCTAAAGCTCCGGTACTAGTAGAAAAAACATCAATATATTTGGATAGAAGTTCAAAAATTTCTACTTTATATCCCTATCTAAGATGTCTGCTTCGATTTTGCCTTTAATTACCTTTTAAAAGAGATTCATCTATTGCTGATTCATGGGGTTAATTTCAGCAACTGTAAGGGGATTCGATGTTTATATGTTTGATATTGACAATATGTTGATTTTCATGTATTGTTAAAGCAGCATTTAAGTGATTAAAAACTTCAATGTTAACCAGATGATCAGAATTTACTGTGTACAACGCTTTGCGTGACTGAAAGCCCATTGATTTTTAAAGTGTCAGGAAGAATTAAACCTCTGCGCCTGGCAGCTTTCTTTCTAACCTTTGACCGTCAGATACGATGGTGTGTCTGGCTCAATGATTTGTGTGAACGCAGTAATGACAGGTGCCTGAGAAGTTGCGTTAGTGGCGGTAACAATATCATCACTACGAGACAGGTGACTGGTTCTTCTATGTCCGTTACTTTTCACTGACTGTCTCCTCTGATCCAAAACAGATTTCAATGTGTGTGAAGACCGACAGAATTTCCCTTGTTATAAACACTCCGTGTTTTGCGGGTGTCAAAATTACGTTATGTAATGACATTGATGAATAACCCATAATAACTACTGTACATACTAATATTGCTAATAATGATAGTTGGGTGTCCGTGGAAGCAATGTTGCCCCAACCTGCATTGTATTTGAGATGTACCCACTACTTCTAATTCATTATTACCTATCTCGACAAACGAACATTGAGCATTTTCGATAGGAAATTTTGAAAATAACAGGTGATGAGTACGTAAAGTCATTATGTTACATGGACTACCTGAATAAAAACAAGGCGAAATGTTTATGTTCTAAGCTAACTGCATGCAAAGTTGGCCTAACTTCTTCTGAGCCAATAATAGCGTGTATTTTGCAAAATTCTACGGGACCGCGCTCTGCATGTTTAAGAGAATCTACCTCAATTTCTGGAAAATTCTTGTCTTCACACATATCTTGGAGAACATTAAATTTATTATCTGATTCAAAAAGTGATGATAACCCAGTATCACTCTCCTCCCCCTTTAAACTGGCTATGTGGTGTTTGTCTGTCCACTGGCATTCTGAAAATTCACTGACGCCTGGTTATTTTGAAATGCTGAGTTTGAAGTTGACCTTCCTGAGGAACGATTTGACTGTACTTCCTTGTTTCTGACCCACACACATTGTTCTGCTTGGAATTGTTTGTTCTTTCCCATGGTATTGTTGCTCTAGTGTCATTACTAGCACTTTGGGTGTTTGTGTTACTGTTTGGATTCTTTTTTCTAGCATTGCACTGACTATACTTGTGATTTGAACTGTTATGAATTGAACACAGCGTGTCTTACACTCACGGTATCATGCCCCACGCTTCATAATAAAGCAAATGACTGTTGATGGATTATTAGTGACTAAGTTAACCTGTTGCGGTGTGATTTTTGTTTTCCTGTTTAGTAAAAGCGTGAACTAGAGAAGGATCGAGATCTGTACACTTGGACAAGTGTTTCCGAATTTGTCTATAGATATCTAATTCTGTGCTATCTGATGTTAATTTCTCATCAAAACACTTAACCAAAGGTTCAGGTAACATCGCTGTTATAAGTGTCAAATAAAACAATCTACAAAGAGATTTGGAACTGAGATGCATATTACGATTGACCCAACTTGAGGCATCAAACTGTCCGTTATACTCTTTGAGCCTATCTCCTATCAAAGCTGCCCTATCCACCACACTGAGATTAGTCGTAAATGCGACTTTTATTATGTTACGTAAAGAACTTCATCCAATGCATCCTCACCCCATAGATGGAACGCAGCTTGGTTTTGAAATCATCCCAAGTGACTGTTTCTTTAAAAGATATTCTTCGCAAGTACACACCGCATCTCCTTAGCATAGTTCATGAAACTTGCCTCCTGCAATACCAAAACACTGATCGGCAATGGACTTGCCGTGAGGTGTACGTCTACAGACGAAATTCAAGACTCGACACCCTGTGTCAAAATCCATTAACTCTCGACCTGCGAATGGTACAATTGCCGATCTAGCATTAACTACCGTCACTACAGGATTCTGTGGGGAAGGTGGGTTAGTGGGGTTGCTCCCACCTGGGGGTGGAGGAGTCATTTTCCTAATTAAGTTTCTAGCCGCACACCTACTCTCTAAGTGATCTTGAAACCCATATGAATAAACACGGTCACATGTAAACTCATATATCTATACTAGAACGCAAGTAATCCCAACCGAGATTCATATATTCGCTAACAAGTAACATCACCTATGAAAAATGCATCATAAAGTACAATATCAATAAGTAATAAATGCACTTTCTGAAAAGGAACAGAGTTAACCATGTGTCAAGAGTAAAAATTAAAGAGCACAAAAAATAAAAATGAGGTACCGGGAACCGCTACTTCTGCAAGGAAAAAGTATTAATCTACGGCGCCGCTCACCTTATATCAGCAACCTGCCACTCGAGTCCTGAACCACTGGAACACGGGATCACTAACTGTTATAGATAAGGGTTGTACTTAGCTTTATATTGGATTCTCGTAAGTAGGTTGACGAAGTTCCTCTGCCGTCCGACTTCCGCCTGTCTAGATACACGTCATCGGAAGGGTCCTACTGCGGATGTTGAATTTTCTTATGTTGTGGAATGTTGATTGTAGATTCTTCCAAGGAACGTTGCGGAATGTTGATTGTGGAATGTTGCTGCATTTGAGACGCGTCGCGTAGATTTGTGGAGATTCCTCTCTCTCTCTTCTCTCTCTGCCGTGCGTTGGGAAAGATGTATTTTGAAGGTCAGATGTCTTCCTCGCTCTCTCGTTGTTGTTTGTTTTCCTTCCTTCCAAGATTGCTTTGATGCACCTAGAATCGTTCGTCCGATTGTGACCATGTAGCTGGTGAAGATGACGTCTGTCTATGGTTGTTTAGCATCTTGCCCAATCGGAGTTTCCGCCCAAAATGCAGACGCGCTGCCACGAATGTAGTAGGGCGCTGCCAAATGTCGAAGGTCGCTGCCACTAATGTAGTAGGGTACTCGCCAGAGCATCCCCATTCATATTTGATTGCGTAGACTGAGTTTAAAATTAGTCAGAGAAATTGCTTGCATCTTCAATGCTGTTCCATGGTTGTGACATGAGTTTATCGTCTTGGGAATAGTAAAGTTCTTCTGTAGGATTTAGACAAACTCCATAATGGGTTTTCTTTGTATTCTGGAAAGGTTTGTACAACAGAATAACAATGGTCTACACAGGATGGCTTCCCATGTTGATCTCTATCTAAGCTTTCACACTTGCATCACAACAAGACTTATCACTTACACACACACGAACACACAATGACCTCGTTCCGAAGGAATTCCTCACTGTCTACGTGACAGCTCTTAGCTCAGCACAAAGAGGACGTTGACTTATGCTGACATACTGTTTATAAACAACACATTGCAGACATTCTGCTGACATGTGCGATTTGATGGACTAGTTCGCAGATTCATACACACAACTCTCTCTGTGCCCACACACAGATATATATACTCTTTTTCCAAGTCCATTTAGGGTATATATCATTAATGGAATTATGATTCCATTTTAAAATCATGTCTGACCATGACATATGCAATGAAACAGATCGGCACGCACTTCTTCCACTATGTCATGACCTTCCTAAAAGTTCAGGAGAGAATAGAGGTGATAATCTCAATACTTTGTAGGTGCAGGTACATGAAAGATATGTTCAGTATTATGTATGAACTTTTTATATATATATATATATATATATATATATATATATATATATATATATATATATATATATATATATATATATATATATATAGCATTACGTTCATTTATATATTTCTCTTGCTCATTCATACACCTCCCTAGTGTATTAAATGTATGTCATTCCAATATATGTATCATGTACAATATGTAATGACTGAACCTTGTCCGTCTGGCAGTAATGTTTCGCCAGTACGGGACCGCTCTGTTTCCCTTATAAGCACATACTTTGCACCTCTGTGAATTTGTCAACTCCACTAGACATTAAGAACCTACTTTTTATATTTCGGTGTTTCCTTCATCCCCAACCTTTAGTGATAGGGATAACACATAGAACACACATGGCGCAATGAATTGATAACACATAGAACACACATGGCGCAATGAATTGAAGTGTCAGTGAAGTTTTTTATTCAAGAGGATTTTATGCAAGTGCACGGCTTCCGGCGCCATTAATCATCGACGCTGTTGTTTGTGATGTTTCCCGCCTCCACCCAGCTTTTCATTGTGGATTTATTGTGCTTTAAGTGTACAGTGATCAGTGGTTCATGAGTGAAGTGTTATGTCGTTCTAGTGTCCTTTTTTGCTTTCATATAGGACTGTGACATGCAAAAACCTTGCTGCTACCCCAAGTGAGAACGCTGAGCCATAAATCTAATTCCCTCAGTTGTTTCCGGGTTACTAACTGACTGATGACTATGATCTCCAGCAGCAGGGCTCCCACTATGCTTCAACAGTATTTCCCTAGGCAGCTGTTCAAAATTCCCTAAAAAAGTTCAAAATTCCCGAAATAACTTTCTATGTTAATATCCATTGAATAACATTAATAAAAATCAACAAATATACTGAATTCTAATCCACAAATATGTTTACTCTTAAATTTTAGCAGTAAAATGCAGGTCTATAAAAAAGGATTTGAAAAAGCAAATGTAGATTTGTTTTTTAATATATTTACACAGTGTTGGAGCAATTGCATACTTAAAGAAAACGAAATGAGTCTGGTATCTTGACAGTTGCCAATTAAGTGAAAGTTATGCTGCTTGAACATGAAACACATACACACACACACACACACACACACACACACACACACACACACACACAAACAAAGTAACCACTTCTGAATGAATAACTTAAAGTTGAACTTCTTGTAAAATAACAAAAAAAAACTCATATACATAATAACCACTCCGGTATAAACAACTTAAGGTTAGACTTCTTACAAAATAAAAAAAAAAAATAACCACTTCGGTATGAATTAAACCAATCTGTCTTAATTATCCATATGTCTTTTATGATTTCTGAGCTCGCATCGTGGCGTTGTTTCATATTTCGGAACTAATTTCAATAATTCGGGAAAGTCACCGTCAGTTGGTGGACATTTTTTCCAGTGGCATGAAATCCTTCTTTGCATGAAGTAGAGCTACAAGGCTTTCTCGTTTGAGACTGTTTCTGCATCATTTTATACGATTTACAGCACTGAATAGTCTTTCCACTTCGGGGCATTAACGTCAAATGACAGAACGACATTAAACAAACTTCGTCACCATTTAGAGGTACTTTAACTCACCTTGATGTTCTTGATTCATGCGATTTCTCCAAAAGTAAAATGGTCTGTGTTCAGGCTCATCACTCTTCACCACTCGTTTGTTACCCTAAGTCCACATTTTCTATCTTTGCTACACCATGTAGAAAACCTAAATGAATCAAACCCTACCTGGTGATGGAGGGTGACATTTTACAGCATTTTCTGGAAAGAAGAAACGCTAGATCTCTGAAAATATTTAGAATTAACATCAGAAAATCTCTTTCTAATCTGTGTAACTAGTTCCACCACTAAAAAATTCAGACATTTTACTCTAACCTGTTTTACTCCTTGCGGATCTGTCTTGAATCACTCTGGAAGTGTAGCAGTTGCAGAAACTCCCAGATAAACATGCATAATATCATCTTTGTTCTTGGGTGCATGAATATCTAATGTAAAAGGATCTTCTTTTCGGACAACTTCAATCTTTATAAAGTCGCACAGTATTTCTTTCAAAAGTTTTCTAACTTCTCGCAGAAGATGAAGACTGGTGTAGTACTTTGAAAAAAAAAGTATTAAAGGCAGTAAGTCTGCGTAATTGTGAACTCAAACATTCTAACTGTGCTTGCGTGAATTTATTATTCAAGACTTGAATTATGGATTTGCATGTATTTGATGGATCGGAATAATCTAATACCTTTTCTGTGAAGTATAGCTGGAGAGCAGGCCATTGCTCGCGACACGGTTAACAACATTTTCCAACTGAAAGCTTGCCAGCGAGTCTGAGAGAGAGGCAAAGGGGTTTATGGATAGGTACTTGACAAAATCTTTGAAACTCTTCCAAATTCTTTTGTCGCAGACTGGAGCGACATCATCAAATTAAGCACAGAGATGTACCTGATGACAGCTACATCTCACTGTAATAACATGAGGAACATCCCTTTTGAGATGAACGACAACACTACCCCTATCCCCAAACATTACATTCGCAGTATCTGAAGAATACCCTATGATATTCTCAAGTGGAATGTGTTTATCTTGCAAAGTCTTTTTTATGGTATTATAAAGGCCTTCAGCTGTACCATTATATACTGGCAATAAGTCAAAAAATTGAGTTTCATTATTCATCTTCTCATAGTTGAAATAGGTGACAACAATACCCAATTGTTTCTCTGTAGATATATCTGTTGTTTCGTCTGGAATTAGGCTGAATTTTGTTTCCCTCAGTTTTTTTACTAAGTCTTTGGCAAAATGAAGCCCAATTCCTTGTCTCAATATATTTGAGCATTTTGTATCACCCATCCGAATGTTATCTAAAGTAACCTTTTCAGCTGAGTTTTTTGGAGCTCTTGCCTTGATTAAATTTATCAAAGGGACCACTAATGTAAAGGGAAGATCATGTTCTGCTATAAAAACAGAAACTTTGACTTCTGTATTTTCTTTATAAATACTTAGCTCCGATTATTTATGTAAGGCATCTTTAACACTTAGACAAGGATTTGCTTTCTTACTCTTAATATTTTGCTTATACATTTGATTTTGGCTATGTTTAATCAAGGCAGATTTATGACAGGCAACAGTTTTGTTGCATGCAGAGCACATAGGTTCTTTGATGTTTGTAGGTGCCACCAACCATTCTTTAAATTCCTGTAAGGATGTCCATTCTTCAAGTTTTGTGTGTATACTTTACACTTTGCCTTCCGCTTCTTCGTAGATGCCACATCTCTGCCACTCTCATCACCACTCTGATAGCTGGCCATTACATGAAATTCTGCTTATAAGCTTCTGCAAATCTGAGAAAAAAATTATCAAGTTAGATTAATTTTTCCATATCTTTAGATCTCAAGATTACATATTACAAAGATTTCACAGTCTAAACCACTGGTTCAAGTTCATTGTCACTGGATCTCACATCACAACCCAAGCGATATAGGCATAAATGTTATACATACATTTCAATCTTTTCTCTTTAATTTTTTTTTCAGAATGCTCCACAGCCAAGAAGACATTAAATGGTGATCTGAGGGGCCAGGGCCCCTCCCAGGGGATAGGTTAGAGTGAATGAAAACTAGGCCTATGCCCTTTTGTTGCTGGGTGGAATAGTAGCAACTCGATTGAAATATGAACACTAGAAAAATATCACGAAATTCTCAGTATCACAAATCACAACACATTAATCAATTCGACATGCACATGCACTAACACAGCAACGGAGTGATAGTGTTACAGCCTACAGCATGCCACTGACGTGAATGACCAGTGACCATTGGACCTGAATGACCAGGCTGGCGCCTGGTGGGCTGTGGCCTGGCAATGGTGCTTGAAACCATGCAATCATTCATGACAGTGTTACCGTCTCACCACTGGTAGTGGTGCCATTCATAAAAATTCAAGTCGGATATCACTGACAAATAATAATAATAATAATAATAATAATAATAATAATAATAATAATAATAATAATAATAATAATAATAATAATAATAATCATGAGTTTTTATTTGGAATTTAAAAAGTTTACAATAGTGGCTGATAGTCGAAAATTCCCTAGATTCCTAGATTTTCAGAAATCCCCAAATTATTCCCGGAGTTCCTCAAAAGTCCCAAATCTAGGGAAAATTCCCTAAAAGTGGGAGCCCTGCTCAGCAGAGGCTCAGACACGTGTATACGTAACACACACACTTACTCGCTGATCCAGTAACTCTTATTATTTAAACTGTAGTTTTAAAAAGAAGAATCTTTTATTATTTTAAATATGTGTTATTTGTTGCATATATATTACACATAATGGGTGGGCTAGAAGAATTTTTAGGTCAGCCAGAAGGGACAGCAGACCAGGAGATGTCAGAAGCCAGTAGTGTGGAAGTTTATAGCCGCAGCGGAAACGCAGTGCTTCCCCACAGTGGGAACACCGTGGGAGAGGAGTTCGCCAGGACGTCACCGCCCTCCTCCCCCTATCCACCACTCCTTCGTGCTCACTACCAGCCCCTCCCCTCCACCCAACCGACTGATTTCAACTTATTAAGTTTTAGAGGAATCTCACCGGTATGAAGAAGAGAGAAGACGACGTGAAGATGAAGAAAGAAGAGAACAAAGATGTGAAGAAGAGGATAGAAGAGCACAAGAGGAGTTACGCAGAAGAGAGGAAATATGCGCAGAGATGAGGAAAATGCAAGATTTACAGCCTTTATCCAGGCGCTCTCGTCTGCCCAACCCTTCTGTGCAGAAAACTCCATACTAGGTACAGAGATGGGTGCTTCTTCCTACAATCAACCTTCTCTTCCCCCACCTCAAAAAGCGACGGCGCAAACGCCGCCCCCACTTAAGGCTGACGTAACATTCCAAACGTTCAGGGAATGGAGATGCAGGTGGGATGATTATGCCATTATGGTCGATCTTTTCAAGCTTCCTACTATGCATTTCAGGGCCATGTCCAATTGATTTTCGTTGATAAAATCCTACCAAAACATCGGATATGGGTCACATTTTGGAAATAGGTATTTGAAGCCACAGCCTAATTGGCAAAAAATATGCAGCACGTCTAATGAATAATAAAGGCACTACTGTGAGTAAATATAAGAAATTGAAAGGTAACTTAGCTAGCAACTTACGCACCCCAGAGAGAGGCTAGTTGTGACGTGAACTATGACATCAGACGTAATACCCAGTAAACTTTCCATTCACAATAGTAAACACGCCGATAACAGGAGGAGGACAGCAGAGCATTCATACGTCAAAGCCAATCTGTTCTACGTGACTGCTGTCTGGTGCTTCACTTATGGCAGGCCTGGCAAATTGTCCTCGTGGCTGCAAGACTGCTTTCGTGCTGCGTGTTTTTGCAGTATGCAATAAAGAAAAGAACCGCATGCGTCATATGATTAATATTAACAGGTAAGTGGATAACAGATCATGCACAAACACCAAATGATTCAGACAGGAAGCCTAAATTAAATTTTATAGGGGTAATACTTGAATGACGAGTTTGGAAAAAATAATGAGATATAAAAATATTTTGTTTATATTAATGTATTTCTAAATTTTCACAATAAGAATAAGAGATGACAGAATTTTTCTTGATTGCAAACTATCTCACTGACTAGCTTCATCAACCATATTTAACAATTTGCCTATTCTACTGATCTTATATATATATATATATATATATATATATATATATATATATATATATATATATATATATATATATATATATATATATTGTCAGTTGTTGCCATTTAATTAGGTAATAATTTATGAGTCTGGATGAATTTTTGAATGTAAATTACTTAAGTAAGTTATTTTGTTTTGTTAGTTTTGTTGTTCCTCTCCGGTGGTTCGCTCTTTTTATAATTTTACTAATGCCAGTTGTCTTTTTCATATATGGTGCTGGCGTGGGTGTGAGGCCTTCCCAGTACATTCCATTCCCCAACTCCCACAGCCCTGGGTGGACGAGGGGGTTCTATATTTATCCTACACAAGAGTAGGAGTTAATATGCCTCTGACTCCTGCCTGGGCATTTGGTTGGCTTTGACTGCTGCTTGACTTGTTTCAGTTTTGAGGATCTGTACACCTGTCAATATATTGTGATCCTTTACCCTCTGCAGCTTAAGAGTTCATCTTCGGATAGTTCTACCATACCCTTGGTCCAGTTACCAAAGCCAAGGGACTCACCAATCCTACAGTAGGCATCTAACCCTTTATATAATATAGATGTCTTCTTGTTGAGTTCACGGCACTTTAATCCTGTTTTGGGCCCTAACACCCGACTGCCTTGGATATATCCTCCAGACGTGGAGGACGGTCTTTCAAGAGGAGCCACAGAAAACTACAGGCAAATAAAAGTTGTTAGGATATTAGATTGTATTCGTTAGGATATTCTCTCTTGCTTTCTCTTCCTGTCTGGGCCTCCCTCTCTTTGTGTTTGAATGAGTTATTTTTCTATCGTTAATTGGGTAAGTGGTTGTTGATATTAAGTATAATTGATATTCATATTATTTTTGTATCTGAAGAGGTTCAGGTATTATTTGAATTTATTGATGTATTAAAATTAAGGATTTTTCGCATTTTCTTTGGTTCCTTGAATTGGATTTCTTGCACAATGGCTAAGAGGTTGAGATACTATTCCACCAATTGTGGATTTAGTATTGTGCTGGTGAATACTGTTGATTTATTATATTTGGATATAGTGTGGTGGTTAATCACTATCACAATACATATATATATATATATATATATATATATATATATATATATATATATATATATATATATATATATATATATATATATATATATATATATATATATATATATATATATATATATATATGTATATGTATATGTATATGTATATGTATATGTATATGTATATGTATATGTATATGTATATGCATACGTATACGTATAATGATATGTATATGTATATGATATGTATATATATATATATATATATATATATATATATATATATATATATATATATATATATATATATATATATATATATATATATGACTATTTATCACATCACCGTGATTCATATACAATCAGAAAGCTACAATCGTCCTTTAATATCCAATTCACTCTACCTCGGAAGTAATATATTTTCATATATGTTACCGAAGGGGAATTTTTAGTTGATAATAAGTCCACCGTCCCGTGGGGTCGAACCAGCGACGGACGAGGAATCAGGACTACAGTGACACACTAACCAGTCGGCCATGCAGGGTATAAGTGAATACCATTTCCCATCAACTCCACCCGCCGAACTCAGGTGTTTGCTGCTTGGAGACGAGCATCCACCCAATCCTGCCATGTTGACCGTAGTGCGCTTGTCGCACGTAGCCATATTATGACTATTTATCACATCACCGTGATTCATATACAATCAGAAAGCTACAAACGTCCTTTAATATCCAATTCATTCTACTGGAAGTAATATATTTTCATATATGTTACCAAGGGGGAATTTTTTTTTAGTTGATAATAAGTCCACCGTCCCGTGGGGTCGAACCAGCGACGGACGAGGAATCAGGACTACAGTGACACACTAACCAGTCGGCCACAAGAGAGGGTATAAGTGAATACCATCTCCCATTAACCCACCCATCGAACTCAGGTGTTTTGCGTTTGGAGACGATATCCACCCACCTCTGCCATGTTGACCGTAGCAAGTGCTTGTCGCACGAGCCATATATTATGACCATTTTTATCACATCACCGTGATTCATATACAATCAGAAAGCTACAAACGTCCTTTAATATCCAATTCACTCTACCTCGGAAGTAATATATTTTTCATATATGTTACCAAGGGGAATTTTTTTTAGTTGATAATAAGTCCACCGGTCCTGGGCCGAACCAGCGCACGATCGAGAATCAGGACTACAGTGACACACTAACCAGTCGGCCACAAGAGAGTGGTATAGAATACCTTCCATCTCCCATCAACCCACCCGGCCGAACTCTCAGGTGTTTTGCGTTTGGAGACGATATCCACCACCTCTGCCATGTTGACCGTAGTGCTTGTCGACGTGAGCCATATTCATGACTATTTATCACATCACCGTGATTCATATACAATCAGAAAGTTACAAACATCCTTTAATATCCAATTCACTCTACCTCGAAGTAATATATTTTCATATATGTTACCGAAGGGGAATTTTTTTTTTTTTGTTTTTATAATAAGTCCATCATCCGGCAAGTCGAACCAGCTTATCGACGAGGAATCAGGAATTACAGTGACACACTAACCAGTCGGGCTACAAGAGAGGGTATAAGTGAATTCCATCTCCATCAACCCACCCGTCGAACTCAGGTGTTTGGCGCTTGGGAGACGAAACATCCACCCACCTCTGCCACAAGCTGGACCGTGAAAGTGCTTGTCGCGACGAGCCATATTATGACTATTTTATCACATCACCGTGATTCATATACAATCAGAAAGCTACAAACGTCCTTTAATATCTGTAAGTAAGCCTTAGGATTTTTATAATATATTAGCTTACTTAGGTTAGTTTTTAAGTTCCTCTTTCATTTCTGAAGGCTGTAAAGTTCATTGTTAGTTCGCCTTCATGTTGCAGGGCCCTCACTCCAGTGGTATTTTTTTGCTTAGTCTTGTTTACCAATCCTCCTGTTTCTCCCCTCCATATTTTGGCTCTGCTGGAATTGACTTGGAGACCTGATTTCCGAGCTGCAGGCAGTTGGTGGCTGCACCTTGACTAGTGAGCCTGCCTTCTTTCTCTGCTCATGGAATTACAGCAAGTCTGAGAACATATATATCTTCAGCTGGCAGTTTTCTCGATCTTCGCCATTTATCATTGCCCTGGTGCAGTACTTGCCAGAGGGGCCTCGCTTGGCGACGGTAAGGCGTCATCCACTTATATTATAAAGCATTGATGAAGATTACTGGGATCACGGCATCTATAATTATTTCGAAGATGACTGGGACTGCAGAAAAGGCAGTCAGTTGAGCTTCTATGATTAACTCTATATTGAGATTTTGCTGTCCTCGCCTTCATTGGAGTGATTTGGGAGGAGACTTGCATTATTTCATAATCATCCTTTAGCATGCAAAAGTCAGGTTATTTTCTTTTTGTTTTCTATTCCTCTCTGGGCCCCTTCCTCCTTCAGAGGTTGAATGTGTTGTCAATTATTGGTGTGTATGTGTTGTGTGTAAATGATTTTGTTTTTAATGTTTAATGAAGAGGCCTAGTAATACTTTGTATTTTTTGAATTATAATATATATATTGGCTTTTTCTCATTGTTTTGCTATCCCCCTTGAGTTATTCTTGTGCTGCATTTACTTGAGTTTGCTCCCACCTTAGTGGTTGGCTACCTTTTGAACACCTTAATTTGTGGTATCTTTAATTATTTATGGTCCTGTAGACCTAGATTGTGTTGTGGTCCAACGAGGCCATGACAAGTGGCGACCTTGCCAGGATCGATCGTATCCTGTGGTGTTCTTGTTGCAGTGCAAGGGTAATTCTTGGGGCTTGATTAGTGTTAGGTGGCATGGTTACACCTCCTCAGTGTTTGATTGGTTGGCAATATTGCAAGTGAAATAATTTTGTTATAGGTAAAGTGTTGTGATTATTCGTAATCAAAATGAGGATATGAATGTCGTAGAGTTGCTTGAAGGAGAGGGATGGCAGGAGGGTTAATGAATTAAACAAAGAGGAGTTAGAATCTGTGGCAGATTTTTTTGAAGTGGAAAGAACGGAGATCAATGAGGAAGGGTATACTATTGCTAAAGGTTTATGAGTGTGTTAAGGAGACTAAGACAGGAGCCAAAACCCAAGGTTAGGAAAGAAGAGGTCTTGTCAGTAGAAATTTTGGATAGACAGATTAGTCTAAAACAAATGGAAATAGACCAGCAAAAAATGGTGTTTGAAGAGAGAGAGAGAGAAAGGCAGCATGAGTTAGCTAAGTTGGCTTTGCAAACGCCAGGGTCACCAGGGTCTCCTCTTCCCTGTGTTGAGGCTTCCTCCTCCTTCTCAAATTTAGCTCAGGCTTTGAAGTTTGTCCCGAACTCCAGAAGATAACGGCAGAGTTCTTTATGTCATTCGAAAGAATTCATACAAGTTAGAATGGCCTATTGGATTGCGGACTACTCTTATCCAGAGTAAATTGATTAAAAGCCCAAAAGGTGTATGTTACTTTAGAAGAAAATCTCTCCCTCGATTATGAAAGTGTAAAGGCGATAGTGTTGAAGGCATATGAGCTGTACGGATAGTCTACTGGCAAAGGTTCCGTAATTTAAGGAAAATGAAATCAGACTTTTCGTAGAATTTGTATGAGTAAAGAGCAATTTGGTTACTGATTGGTTGAAATCTAAAGAGGTGGACGATTTTGATAAGTTAAAGCAGTTGTTGTTGGTTGAAGATTCAAAAGGTGTACTCCTGATCGTTTGAAGGTTCATTTGGAGGAGCTGAAATTAGATTCCCTTCAGGAGGTTGCTGTGGCATCAGATGAGTACTTTTTGTCTCATAAAGATACTATGAAAGAGACGATACCCAAGGAAAAATCACGTTGGGGTTATTCTGGGAAATCTGCAATTTTAATAACCGGTATAATAATGTGTCTCCAGAATGTACAAATCAAATAAGGTTTCTCAGAATGGTCAATCAAAGGTGTGGTACTCGCAAAATAACAGACTTGGAGAGTCGGATGTTTATGATCCACAAAAGTCTAAGTATTTGACGTGTTTTTTTTGTAACAAACGGGGTCATGTCAAAAGAATGTGTAATGCGGAAAAGGTACGTACAGTAAAGGTAATCCAATGATGACGGTTATAGTGCGTTAATCAGGGTTGGACTTCGCCTCGACTCAATGACTAAGAAAGTCAGAGACTGGTAGTCTCCTGTGCTGATTCTGGTGAGATAACGAATGTGACTGTTCCTATGTTTGCTGCAATTAATAGAATATTACATATATAAGTAGACCAATGCATGCCTCGTAGATTACGAAATTATCTGACAGATTGTGGTTCCTGAATACAACACATGAGTTGATGTCATTAGCTCACGAGAATGTGATGGCGGACATTTTGGTATTCACAAAACAGTCGGTAGGTTATTGAATAATTTCTTTGGTCAAGTTGAAAGGTGATAAAAAATTTGTTAATAGTTGTAGTTTGTCAGAGAATCGGCAAACCTAATCTACCTATTCCAAAGGCTCCGCATACCTATCCCTGTTGTGTCTGAACCTTTTCGTGAAGTGTTAATTGATGTTGTTGGTCCTCTCCCAAAGTCAAAGAGTGGAAATGAGTATATTTTCACTATTATGGATCGTATGTCTCGGTACCCCGAGGCAATCCCCTTGCGGTCCATAAGGAGTGAAAAGATTGTAGAGGCATTAATAGGTTTCTTTTCAAAATTTGGTCTTCCGAAGGTAATTCAGTCTGACTGCGGTACTAACTTCACGAGTCGTTATTTTAAGCAGAAAATGACTGAATTGGGGATTAAAACATAAACGTCTCGCCTTATCATCCAGAGTCACAGGGTGCTTTCTTTGGGAGCGTTTTCACCAACTATGAAAAGTATGTTAGCGAAATATTGTATTGTGAATGGGGCTGAATGGGATAAAACCTTCCCTTTCTTATTCGCATTCCGCCTATTCCTGGTCAATCTCTCGGCCCTCCTTTTAATTTGATTTCTTTGACATTCTGTGGGTCCGATGTGGTGAGAGAGGCTTGGGAGGGAGATGCACCTGATTTGAATCTGTATGATTACCTTAATAATTTGAATGCTAAATTAACCAGGGCTTGGTCTTTTGCAGGTGAGAATTTGTTGAAAAGTCAGAAGAAAATGAAATTTTATTTTGACAGAAAGACTGTGACACGACTTCGACGGGACAGAAGGTACTGGTTCTGTTACTCATCCCAGGTAATTTCTCAAAGCTACCTTCCAGGGACTATGGAAGCATAAAGAAGGTAAATAATGTTAATTTCTTTGGTGGAAACGCCAGATAGGAGAAACCTCATCAATTGGTACATATAAATATGATGAAAAAACCTTCCATGAAAGAGAGAAGGTTAGCCAATTGCGGTCTTTTCAAGACTGTAGAAGTGGGACTTGCTAGTACATTAATGCTTCTTTTTCAGATGGTTTAATGATTGCTTTCAGAGTGATAGACGTTTATTTGAAAGATAGCGAATGGCTGGCAGGTAATGTCGAGGCTTTAGAAAATTCTAATTCTCAGATGCTGAGTCACTTGGGTAAAGATGAGCAAAATAATCCTTGAGAAATTTGGTTTTAAAATATAGGGACTTGTTTTCTAATGTGCCTGGCAAGACCACGATCTTGCAGCACGACGTGACGTAGGGGACGCCACGCCCGAAGCAGGCTCCTATAGGTTGAACCCAAAAAGAAATGAAATTGTTGCTAGAGAGGGGTTGAGTATACGTCACATAATTTAATTGAGCCGAGTTGTAGTCCTTGGTCATCTCCAGTTGTGTTGGTCAAGAATTGACGGAGACTATCGTCTTTGTTTTTGATTACAGGAAGCTTAATGAGGCACCAAGGCTGATAGTTTCATTGCTCCTCGAGTGGAGGATTGCATCGATCGAATGGGTCGCTAAATATATTACTCAAGTTCGACTTCTATTAAAAGGGTATTGGCAGGTGCCCTGTCGGAAAGTGGGCCAGAATGTTTCTGGCTTTTTGTAACCAACAGGGGTTATTTCAATGTAAAGTGATGCCCTTGGCATGAAAATGCTGCTGCCACTTTTCAGCGACTTATGAATTTTTGCTGAGGGTCGAGGGGATGTGTGGTGTATATCGATGACTTGGTTATTTTTAGCGACGATCATAGTCGCACTGAAGAGAATTGAGGCCTTATTCAAAGTACTCAGAGCAGGCCTGGTTATTAATTCTCCCATGTTTGATTTGCAAAGCCACGGTGGTTTATCTTGGACATGAGATAGGAGCAGGTATGGTAGCTCCTAAGGAGGCTAACATTGAAGCCATTCGTAAGGTAGAGGTTCCTAAATGTAGGAAAGATTTGCGAAGGGTATTAGGAATGGCAAGTTATTATCGTAGATTCATTCGTACCAGACATCATGAACCTCTTACAGCTTTGTTGAAGAAAAATGTTACCTTCGTTTGGAGTAAGGAGGCTCAGGAGGCATTAGAGAAGATAAAACTGATCCTCATTAGTCGGCCTTTGTTAGCAGCTCCTAATTTTGACTCTCCATTCCAGCTTACCACTGATGCGAGCGATGTGGGGGTTGGTGCGGTATTGAGTCAGGCTGACAGTAATGGTATCGTCCACCCGGTGGCATATTTTTCTAAAAAGCTCACTTCGCCTCAAAGAAGGTATTCCACAATCGAGAAGGAGACGTTGGCCTTGATCTTAGCATTAACTCATTTTAATGTCTATCTCTCCTCCTCAGGTGTGCCCATTAAAGTTTGCACTGACCATAATCCATTAACGTTCTTGAATCAATACAAGAATAAGAATCAGAGATTGATGCGCTGGAGTATTTTGGTCCAAGAATTCAATCTACAGTTCAAGCATATCCCAGGTAAATAGAATATGGTGGCCGATGCATTGTCCTGGCTGGCAGAGTAAGTGCAAAACTAGGTAATTTTAAAGGCTATTCTCTTTACCTGTTGGTAAGTTCCTGTTACTCGTGTTTTCTAGTTTCAGTACTCAATCATTATTTTCAGATGGTTTCTTTTTATTTTGTGTGATGATGGTCTTAACAGGTTATGATGTAATGTAACACTACAATGTTGGATATGATGACGGGTTATGTTATTTGATATGATAGATGGATGTTGACCATCTGTAAGATAATTATTCTGTTAATTGGTGGATTCAACTGTTATTTTATACGATGATTATATATTTATGCCTTTAATTCCTTTAGGAGGTTGTGAAGTTTATAATGAATGGTGTTATTTCTGTGGTTGAGTTGAGTTTAAAACTGAGGTATCAAAATTATCTGGTTATGAATTATTTCAGGTGTGGTGGTTTAGGTATTTATGGATAATCCTAGATTGGACTCCTTATGTTTTAGGCAATGGTATTTATTACATTAGTTGGGTATGTAAATTAGGTTAAGAATTTTGTGTGACAAATTGATTTCTGTTTATACACCCCTTTGTTAGGAGAGTGTGGACTCCATATTTAGTGTTAATAGTGCTTCAAAAAAAAAAAAGTGCTGTGTTAGTGCTGTAACGTGTTATGTATTCAAGACACTTTGGTGTAAGGTCAATGTACAGGTGTTACAAAGGTTGTGCAGTGGAAAAGTACAGCTAAGGTGTATGATATTTTCAGGATATTTAATCCTTATACCTTCGCAGCTTTGAACAATCTACAAGGAAAGATGAACCTTTTCCTTTACTTACCTTGTGTCAAAGTTCATGTGTGAACAGTAAATTGCGTACTATTTATATTTGACGAAGGATGTGGTGTACTCTAGTAGCCTATGAGGCATTAAGGATGTCACATGTTAGTATAAGAATTTACACCACTCCAAGTAATGAGTCCTTTATTTGGACATTATATTTTGTTGGATGGGTGTATGACAATTTGAGAGTAGCATATATTATTCGTCTTTAGTGCCAATTTTCTCTCTCCTCTTGCAACCTGGGTGATCCATATGGTGATAATCAATTATTGATACGGTTGGTCCTATGATTTTAGTCCTAGTGAAGGACTTGGTGCAATTATCAGTGTATGGTGTTTGTGATACTTTCATTTAACATTTGTAATTCCTCTGTTGGTTGTTTATGTATTTCAAGTGTTTGTATTGGATTATTAATTACTTTAACTTTAACGTAAACTTTTGTATATTTGTGTTGAAAGTAGATGAAGAGTCTTTCAAAAAAAATTTTTTTTTTCTGGTGAGGAGGTGTAAGTGCTTCCTAGGATTTTTATAATATATTAGCTACTGAGGTTAGTTTTTAAGTTCCTCTTCATTTCAGTTGTAAAGTTCATTGTTGGCTAGCCTTCATGTTAGTAGGGCCCCCACTCCAGTGGCATTTTTGTTTTAGTCTTGCTGACTAATCCTCCTGTTTCTCCCCTCCATATTTTGGCTCTGCTGAACTGACCTGAGACCTGGATTTCCGGGAGCTGCAGGCAGTTGCATCTGCACCTGACTAGTGAGCCTAAGCTTTCTCTCTGCTCATGGAATTACAGCAAGTCTGAGAACATATATATCTTCAGCTAGCAGTTTCTCTTGATCTTCGCTATTTATCATTGCCTCTGGTGCAGTACTTGCTAGAGGGGCCTGCTTGGCGCATTGGTAAGGCGTGGTCATCCACTTATATTATAAAGCATTGATGAAGATTACTGGGATCACGGCATCCATAATTATTTCGAAGATGACTGGGACTGGTGGCAGTGCTGCAGCAGTCAGTTGAGAGTTTATGATTAACTCTATATTGAGATTTCATGTCCGGCCTTCATTGGAGTGATTTTGGAGGAGACTTGCATTATTTCATAATCATCCTTTAGCATGTAAAAGTCAGGTTATTCCTTTCTTTTTGTTTTCATCTCTCTCTACCCCTTCTCCTTCAGAGGCTGGAATGTTGCCTAATTATTGGTGTATGTGTTGTGTGTAAATGATTTTGTTTTAATGTTTATGAAGAGTTCAGTAATAATTTCTGTATTTTGAATTATAATATATATATTGGCTTTTTCTCATTGTTTGCTATCCCCTTGGAGTTATTCTTTTTTGTGTTGCATTTACTTGAGTTTGCTCCCACCTTATGGTTGGCTACCTTTTGAACACCTTAATTTGTGGTATCTTTAATTATTTATGGTCCTGTAGACCTAGATTGTGTTGTGGTCCAACGAGGCCATGACATATCCAATTCACTTACCTCTCGGAAGTAATATATTTTCATATGTTACCGAAGGGGAATTTTTTAGTTGATAATAAGTCCACCGTCCCGTGGGGTCGAACCAGCGATTTGATGAGGAATCAGGACTACAGACACACTAACTAGTCGCACAAGAGAGGGTATATGAATACCATCTCCCATCAACCCACCCGTCGAACTCAGGTGTTTTGCGCTTGGAGACGAGCATTCACCCACCTCTGCCATGTTGGACCGTGGTAGTACGTTGTTTGATCGAGCCATATTATGACTATTTATCACATCACCACGGCCACCAAGAAAGCAGACCTTATTACCTGGCTTCAGAGTTGCTGAATCCCTGCCCCAGACGGTGTCACAAGACCTGAGCTGTTGCTCATATGTCAACAGAACAGGCCAAAACCACAGTACACCGTGGACAACATAATTCAAGAGTGGGGCCACGAGGTGGTGTGTCTGCCACCTGCCCTACCCAGAGCTCAATGCCATTGAGCAAGTATGGGCGTGTATGAAACGTCATGTGCATTCATCTTTACAGTGATTCACCCGTGCAGACTTGCAGGCAAGACTGGAGGAGCTGCTTTGGCCACTGAAAGTGTTTGGGGTCTGCAGAAATGATCTTGATTTTGAGGACTGGGTATTGGTCAATGGACAACATTCAAGAGCCTGTTGGACCTATCATTATAAACTTAGACAACGATGACGAGGATATAGAAGACCTATACCTGGATGATGACAATGATGCATATGAATAAAAATTATTTTGGTTGTGTGTTCTCTATTTTCTTTTTTTTTTCGCTTTACTCATGTAGAAATATTGATTTCTGTATTTGTAACGAAACTTCTTTACTTAAGGTCTGCTCAATGAGCAAGACTCAGATTCGAACAAGTTCCGTCTTAATCTTAAAACAAACATATGCTTTACATAGTTTTATATTTAATTTTGTATAAGTTTATTTTACATTTCAGTTTTAATGCAGTTCAGCAGAATAATTGATTAATGGATTATAAATTTGTGTTATAGCCCAATGCTTAGACTATGAATTATGAGTATCATATTGCACTACAATGTAGTTATGCTTAAAGGAAATATATATATATATATATATATATATATAGAGAGAGAGAGAGAGAGAGAGAGAGAGAGAGAGAGAGAGAGAGAGAGAGAGAGAGAGAGAGAGAGAGAGAGAAGTGTATAGGTAGCTGTTTGTGCAAGTCTTCATTCATAAAGTGGCTATACGACTGGAGTGTCTAGTAACTACGCATACTACAGTAGAGTACAAGGAGTGGGAGGGCTTTCAGTAATGACGTCTACATAGTCTCTCTCTGGGTGCGTCTAAATTTAGCTAAGTTACCCTTTCAATTTCTTAGATTTACTCTGGTAAGTGCCTTTATTATTCACATTAGACATTATTGCATATTTTTGCCAATTAGGCTGTGGCTTCAAATACCTATTTCCCAAAATGTGACCCATATCCGATGTTTTGGTAGGATTTTATCAGCGAAAATCAATTGGACACGGCCAAGAAATGCATAGTATGGAGAAACTGATGATCCAGTTGCGGATGTGCTTGGCCCCTGAAACTCAATACGTGTTGGAGCACACCTTACAGATCTCACCCTCCACAGATAAATCTTTAGATGAAGTGTTGGATGCCCTGCAGTCTCACATAAAGGGTTTACGTAATGAGGGTTCTTTCGTCAGAGGGGAATTGCTTTGAAGGTAAACAGATGGAAGGAGAATCTTTTTATAGATTTCTATGTATGGCTTCGACTACGCAGAGGAAGTCGACTTGTGCCCGGGGAATGCAGCTGCATGCGAGGAGACCCAGATGAAAATGATAATTCTAAAGGGCATGCAAGATGCAGAGCTTGTTCAGAAAATAATCTCCTTGGACACCACCTCCTCATTACAAGATGTTGTCACGACCTGTTGGTCATATAAAGCAGCCAAAAATGCAACTTCTGCCATATGTGCCCAACCTAACCAGTTGCGCGCCATTTCTGCCTACAAAAAGTGTAAGAAGAAAAGGGCAAGTGAAGCAACCTTGCCTTCAAAACCGACTTTGACGCAAGCTATTTTATGTCAGTCCTGTGCCTGACCCCAATGAGTGCCCTGCTGCCAACAGTACTTGCAAAAGCTGTGCCTGGTTTGTTCACTGGTCCAGAAGCCACCAATGTCATGCCAGCAAAGCCCAGTGCTGCCTTGCCACCACATAGGACACTTTGATAAGTGTTGCAGAGAGAAGAAGAAGAAGAACTGCCAGATGGATCTCCAAGCAACAGTGCTACCACTCCAACTCCTGCAGGCACCAAGATGCGTGGGCAGAACAGCTATCATTATTTAGGATACCCTTCTTCCACAGCCCCCAAGACACCCCAACTCACCTGTGTCCTCCTGTCACATGGCGATATTAATTCTCGCTTACAGATGTTACCAGACACAGGTGCTGATGTCACCGTTATTGGCCAGCGACACCTAGAGAGTTTAGGCATCCCCAGGAGCAGCCTGCAACCTCTTCCGCCGACTACAATGCTTACTGTGGGTGGGTCCAAAATGGCGCCTGCCATTGTTCTGCTAGGATTCATGTCCACGAGAATGTCCAGACTCCACTTCTATCTTACGCGCATTGTCAAGAGTTGGCGATAATATCTCCAGATTTTCCTAAGCCCATTGCAGAAGATAAACATGTCAACAAATGCAAGGAGCTACCTATCTCAGCCACCACATCGCCTTCGGCTGCCAAGGAATATTTCCTCCGAGAGTTTGCAGATGTGTTGATTTCCAAAGAAGACTTGAAGTCAGCCTCTCAGTTTCTCCATGTTTGGTCCTCCCATGATTCATCTCCAGGATGGTACTCTGCCCTTCGCCATCCACACCCCAAGACAGATTCCCCTCACCTTCAGGGACCAGGTCAAGGAAGAGCTTGACTACATGGTAGCCTAGGGAATAATCAAGCTGACTGGTGATGACTCCATGAGAATGGTGTCACCCTTTCATCGTCGTCGCCAAGAATGTCACAGGAGTACGCATCACCGTCGACCTCTCAAAGCTGAACAGCCAAGTTTCCCGCCCAGCCCACCCTTCGCCCACACCCTTCACCGCTATTCATAGTGTGGACCCGAAGGCTAGGTTCTCCATGACAGCTGATGACCTCTGTGGGTACTGGCAAACGGAACTGGCTGATTAACATTTGACTACTTTTATTACGCCATGTGGTCAGTTCAAACACTGCAGAGGACCGATGGGCTTCACAGCTACTGGAGATGCATTCTGTCTGCGAGGCGATATGGCCCTTCAGGGAGTCAAGAACTGTGTAAAGGTTGTCGATGACATTCTTCTCCATGATGAGGATTACCAGTCACACCTTTACCGTATCCACGAGATGCTCACCAGGTGCCACAAGTTTGGGATTACCCTCAACAAGGACAAGTTTGTGGTTGCTGCACCTACTGTCAACTTCTGCGGATACACGCTCTCAGGAGAGGGCATCTCAGCTGACCAAGAAAAAGTCAGTGCCATCAGGGATTTCCCTACTCCAGCTAACCTGACTGACCTCAGATCATTCATGGGCCTGGTCAACCAGTTGGCAGAGTTCACCCCTGACATTGCCGCTACACCCAGCCTTTACGCCCTCTGATGAGCCTCAAGAGAACATTTGTGTGGACCCCTGAGCATGATGCGTCGAAAGGCCTCAGCCTTTTGACACATCAAGTCAGCACTCCATCCACCCGTTCTCGCTGCTTTCAACCCAGACCTGCCTATCGTCCTCCAGACAGATGCCTCACGCCTTAATGGTATTGGATATGCCCTTCTGCAGGACCATGGTAGTGGACACTTTTGACGGCCCGCGTGGCTCTCGATTCCTTACCGACGCTTTGAGACACGCTTATGCCACTATTGAGCTTGAGATGCTGGCCATGATCTGGTCGATGTCAAAATGTAGGCTGTATCTCGCAGGCCTACAGAACTTTACTCTGATGATGGATCACCGTCCCCTCAGACCTATCCTGAATCATTACTTGCTGGACGCCATCAAGAATCCTCTCCTTCAGCGTCTGAAGGAGGAAATTTCGCCCTACTTCTTCACAGCTGTGTGGCATGCTGGCAAGTCTCTGAACATTCCTGATGCTTTGTCTCGAGCCCCAGTCAGCCACCCGACACCAGAGGACGAAATTGCAGGTTCCCCTTCTGCCATCCATCTCCGAACAGTCATGGCTATGTACACGTCACCT
>NC_089742.1:91120264-91130264 GCF_040412425.1 Macrobrachium rosenbergii | reverse complement strand
TTAAACTTAAGAGCTTTTCATAGATTTATCACTTCATAAAAATAATAGTGATCTATATTTGTGTATAGATGAAGCACCGATAAACCGTGCGCTTCTGTCAATGAAAAGGTTAAAACGTTGCCGTTTACATATGATAATATTCAATTAGTGACGCTCCTCAAAAGCAAAAAAGAAATACTTTAATGTACACAGCTTTCAAATTATTAATAAAAAATTATTTTGATGAGTTTTCAAACGCAAGTGACACTGTTATCGTATCGATGAAAGAAGTGCACAAGATTCGTTGCATAAATCGTGAAATTCAAATAAATAACTCGACTGACTTTGGCAGAGCATAGGCAGTGTTTCAGTCCAAGTTTTGAAGCAGATGCAGAATTGTAGAAACTATTTCAACTGTAAATCCTCCAACCATTAATCTATTGGATGGTCATTTAAAATAAAAGATATTTGCAGGAATACACAAGTGGTTGCATTAAACGACCATTTCAGAAATAATTATCCTTATTAAAAAAGTTCTTCTATAATTAGATTTTTTGGATTACCTTATTGGCATTTGTTGCTGCATCTATATTTTCATACAACAGCCTGTTTTAACTTGTGATCATTACTATTTCATCATTTATTTGAAGTGATATCTTTACTTAGGGGCATTTGTAATTTAACATATTTTATCACTGTGACTGAGTTTTCCTTCTCACCGATAATATTGTGCGACTTTTAGACACCACGTCAATGAAGCTGAAGCGGAAAACTTCGAAACCTGTTTGTGACTTCTCCGTGGAAGAAATCCTCATCAGTAGTGTTTTTTTAATCCATATTTTTTCCTGTGTCCTCTTATGCATAAAAATAAGTGTTTAAAAATAAATGTTTCAATCGCTATCATTGATCCTCAAGCTTGACACTATCTTTTAGTTTCTTGCTGTTTCGCCACTATGAATGTCATCCGAGATTTTACAGTTACCTAACGGTATGAAAACTATCTGATTTTCAATGAGCAAATGCTTCGAGGTCTTAAAGAGGAAGAAAAAACATAGACTATAATGGTGATTTGGAATAAAAGAAAATAAGAAAAGTCCAAAGAAAACTAAAACGATCGCGGGAAAAGTTACTGGAAGCAGTTTCAGTAAAGAATTCATATTCCTGTAATTAATTTACATTATTGTTTAAAAGTTTTTTCGTACTAAGAGAGTTAGTTCATCACCGTACGTCAGTGAGTCGTTCAAATTGTTGAATGAAGCCAAAGTCAGTATCTTATAAGGGCCAACACATGAGTGGTAAAAAAAAAATAAAAAGAGGTTTCAAGGATTTAATTCATTGAACAATGTCCTCCTCTGCACCATGAATAGTCTCTAATTGCTGCTGTTGCATCTCTTTCCACTTCTTTGGCGACACCACGACTTGGGCCAGGGGTGGGGGGATGTCGAGAAGGGGATAGCGCAAGGGAAAAAGGACATGAAGAAACATAGCTTTGGTTTTTTTAAATTTTCAGTTGATTCGCTGGCTACTCGTAAGTCCCATATCTCGATTTATCGAAACCTCTATTAGCATACAAATAGGCGAATGGTTGACTCTGATCTCGCAAAGTCTTGGGATGAAATGTATTTGATCCACTGGTATGAAAATTGCGTTCGTAAGTTGCAAGTCTCTCTCAATGACTTCGTTAGAATCTTTCTTCCATCTTTACACGACACATTAGAATAGAATCAATGGTATTCAAATGGAGTTCGTTCTTCTCTCCCTCCGAGGGTTGTTTTCATCCAATTATTCTTCTCCACTTGGAGATATTTGTGTCAGTTTAGTCGTTAGATCGTCTTCTCTTATACAACTTGGGTTGTTTCAAAATGAACTTCACTCCAATAAGTTACCTTTACACTCTCATTACGTTTTTTTTCCATTTTCTGTCCTCATTATGCAAACATTTCTCTCGACTCCCTCTACATCCTATTTAGTTCTTGCATTACTACATCAATGAAAATTTCAGACGGTAATTTTTGAAGTTTCATTGAGAAATTCCCATACACACGTAAAGAACCCACTCTATGCATTACTTGTAACATCACAAACATATAGAACTTACAGACTGGACATAAGCAAATAAAGCTAGTCCAGGCTATTAATATCAAAGCAGTCACAGCAATTCACCCACTGGCGAAGTACATAACGTCGTTTGTTTGTGGCTATTATACGCTCTAATTTAAGTACGGAGAATGTTGAAGAACTATTATATTGTCTGCCAATTAAGAAAAAATTATCTATTGGATGCAGGGATACGTTTATACTTTATTTGGAACATACAGGTATATTATTAGCTTTATGGGCAGTCTTTATCCACAAATGCAAGCACCATACTCCAGTTTTGGTAAAGATCCGCTCACACATCACGCTACTCAGTCCACGCATGTTCACGTGCATGAATGGAAACTGGCAGTTGGCAACAGCTTACGTAAGTACTATGAAAAAGTTCCGTAATGCATATTCAAGATCGTGGACATGCGGGGCGGAGTCTGGAGGTCGCTACGCACCATCCTAGCATGTGTGGGGAGCTACGTACGTTTCGATATGTTCAAAAGATACGTGTCTGCTGACGTCAACCATCATTTTGCATGGTTCCACACGCACCGCATGGTGCATCCATAGCATGGTCTGGCGCGGCTCTGCAGGACAGTGACGATGGTCCCACGCTGCTCTCCTGTTCCCGCCAAGCACTGCGTGAGTCCTCGCTAGGGAGCAGACGTGGCAACAGCGCCTCTCCCCCAGGACCTAAGACGATGAGGCAGCGCTGTGTTGGGTGTATAAAACAGGTTGCATGGATGCAGCTTATTTCCTCTCCCGGACAGGCAGCAGCAACACCGTCTCTCACCCCTCCAGCACCTTCGTCAGTAGACCTGCAGACTACAATGCCCAAAGAAAACACCAAAAGACAGCAGAAGGCTTACAAACCTCCAACATCCCAGTCAGGAGCTGAGACAGCCTCTACAAGGCGACCACCTGCTACAGGCACCCCTGCAGGCACCATGGAGGAGGAGGATGTGGTGATAAACCTCGAAGAGGCTGACGAGGTGGAGGACATGGCCAGTGACCATAGCCACTTCAACGACGAGGATGTCGGCCTGGATGACGTAGTCTCCGCCGATGACGATGTCAGGATCCGCTTTGGATGCCTCACAGCAGAAAAAAGTGGTCAGGGGGCCAGCAGACGACTGACGGAACATGAGAAGTGGATACTTATCATCTTCCACTTCCTCAAGCCCCATATCATCCGCCAAAAGAAGCCCAAGGTGTTGGGACTTCCGATGGTATGTCTTATTTTATTGTTTTGTTGTTTAGTAAATCAGTGACTGAAACTTTATTGCATATTTTATTTAATTAATGAAACTACAACCTTGTCATTCACAGTACATTTATTTACATTCCCTCATACATGTTCCACCTCTTTACAGTCTGTGTCTGCTGCAGCTGCTTGCAGCAACCCTCATGGCCATGGTCCTGCCCTTGCTGTTCCTGCCCTTTGTGATCCTGCTGGCAGTGTCACTCCAGTCCCCTGCTCGTCCGATGACCGGTCCTCCACCATTGATGAGCCTGCCTTCTCCACCGTCCGCCGTGCCCTACTTAACCTGTAGTTGTAGATCCACGCCTCCTTTGACAGGCCTCTTTTGGGGTAGGGCTTCATGAGATAGTTCCGCAGAGGGAAGGCATCATTGCCAAGCAGGAAGTAGTCTACAGGAGCTCCATTTGTTGCATCTGGTAGGGCCTCAGGTTGGGGAAGGTTTGATTCCTGTTTTGCCAGCATTTCACACAGACGGGTCTGGGCAAATACACCACTGTCCGACTCTGACCCAATGGTACCCACGTCCACGTAGAGGAACTTATATGAAGTGTCGACAATGGCAGGTAGAATCATGGAGAAGAACTTCTTGTAATTGTAGTAATGTGTACCACCAAGGGGAGGGTTATGGAGCCTGATGTGTTTGCCGTCTATTGCTCCAGTTACATGGGAGAAGTTCCACCGTTCCTCAAACCCGGGGGCAACCTGCTTCCAAGCCTCTGGTGTTTGTGGCACCTGCACTTCCTCATCTCCAAAGGCAGAAACAATGGCCCTGCAGGTCTCAGGTACAATGCAACTGATGTTGTTGTGGGCTACTCAGAATGCGTATTGCAGGCTCTTGTATGAGTCACCCGTGGCGAGGAAACGTAGGGTGATAGCCACACGCAGTCCTGGCATAAGGGGTTCCCTCCAAAATGTGCGTTGCTTCTGAATGTAGGGTGACATTCAACTATTTCACTGAATATGTCTCTGTTAGTTCGTGTAAAATTCCTGTATAGTTCTGGGTTTTTGGTTGCCAGCTCCTCCATCAGGTTGTCATAGTGGCCTAGCTCCACTCTTCCTTGCAAGTACGACCAAGCCCAAACCCTCCTCGGCCTCTCTTTTCTCTGATTTTCAGTTGCAGTGTAGGCCTTCAGAACTTCCACCAATACCATGCAGTGCACATACTCCACAACGGCCTCCATTACGTTTCTTTGCTGTCTGTGTGCTGGTGTTATAAGGGCAAGGATGTCCTCAATGTTCTCCATGTTGATTCAGCAGCAGGGGAATACTTCTTGCTACAGGGAAGCAGTGAATGGCACTGCAAACACATGTGCACAGCACGGCCCTTTTGTACCTGGCGTCAGCCCTTTGTTGGCCGACTTGGTTGAGCTTTCGACTGTCGCTCGATGGGCCCGAGTTCAATTCCCGCGGCCGGCTGATGAAGAGTTAGAGGAATTTATTTCTAGTGATAGAAATTCATTCCTCGCTATAATGTGGTTCGGATTCCACAATAAGCTGTAGGTCCCGTTGCTAAGTAACCAATTGGTTCTTAGCCACGTAAAATAAGTCTAATCTTTCGGGCCAGCCCTAGGAGAGCTGTTAATCAGCTCAGTGGTCTGGGTAAACTAAGATATACTTAACTTTGTACCTGGCGTACACCCGGCGATGTACGTGGGGATATCATGAGGACGTCGTGAGGTCGTAACGCACATTGTTACGCATACGGTATACATATGTGGGTGTTACTTGCTCTGCCACGCACTACTTACGAGGGTGTGGCTTATTGTCGTGGCAGTTCACGTAAGCATCCCGTCAATCTCGCGCAGTGCATACGCTTAATACGCATTACTCCGTACTTACGTTATGGCGTTGTTATGTTGACTTATGGACATCGGCCTTTGACACGTATCCACTTGATCGTGCCGACAATCCCTACAGTATAGCCACGTTTCACATGCGTGAACATGTGTGGGCTGATACGTGAATGTGTGAACGGACAATCTGTCGAGATTGTTTCAAGGATTAAAGGCTTGTAACGATAAAGTATAAGTTTACATATCTGAAACATGACGTTTTGTATTTTTATATAATGGAAATACAAAAACAAAATATAGAAAATGATAAGTGGACATCGTCCTAGCTTTAGTTATGGTTACTTGCGACTCCCGGGAACCATTTTCTGCAAGTCTTACTGAGGTCAGAGTAACAGATCATCACCTAAAAAAAAAAAAAAAAATGGGCACAATCTTTTTTTTTTTGTTTTTACATTTAAGAATGCCATCTTTTATAATTCTCTGTTCATTGTTTCAATGTTTCAAGTAACCTTTAATTATACACTTTAACCGTAACATCATTGTATTACAGCAGCAATGCTTCAGCACTATGTTTTTAAACTTTATTATGTCAGTTTTCAGGCTGTGTTTCCAGGCTCCTTATCATTATGCATGTGATGCACTTTCAGTCTCTTGATATCATATTTAACTTTTCATGGCAATGGTTTCAGATTCTACGCTGTATTGTTTCACTCGATTTTTCCACCGCTGTGGTGTTAATTGAGGCTCATTGTTTGACTTTAATGTTACGCTGTTACTTAATTACTTTCTTATCTTGATTCTCATTAACAGTTACACTAACAGGACTCTTTCAGCCCGGCTCCACAATAACAGTGAAGATTTCGTTATGATTAGCTCAGTATATCGTTTTCAACAGTCACAAAATAGTTCGCTCATCACACCTGTAAACAAGCATCCAGTTCATCACTACTTGGGGTCTAAGGAGAAAACGCTGTCAAACCTTCCTTTACTTCAAGTCTTTACAGTTTATCTTTAATTATTGATTGTTTCGATAAAGAGGTAACGATCAGTGCAGGATATGCGAACAGAAATAAGCCATTATGGATGATTTTTGTGAATATGATTAAAGGTTCTTGTAGCTACATTTGCGTAATTCCTTACATTAAAATGAGTGATTATAGACTGACACTTGAGTTAGCTACCAGGATTCCGTAAGAGCCTCGGTTCATGGTTAAATACAATTATTCTTTTGTAAATAGCGAAAAATTGTCCATGAATACAAATAAAAATCTTCCCTCGAATGGTGATACATTTGAATCTTCAACTGACAAGTTACAGGGTTTAGGTGATCATCTATATATATATATATATATATATATATATATATATATATATATATATATATATATATATATATATATATATATATATATATGTGTGTGTGTGTGTGTGTGTGTGTGTGTGTGTTGAATCACTGCATGCGTGAAAGGCGAGGAGAGAGGATGATGTGTTGGTAGGCTATACTATAGGCTAGGTAGGTTTCAATGAGTTGACGAGTTCTTCCTTCCTTAACTTACTAATCCAACTTGATAACATAAATATAAAGCTGGAACTTGAGGTTGATAAGTCGAATTGAGAGTAACAAAGTAAAGACAAAGGAAGAGGAAGAGGCCTGCGGAAAGAACACAGTAATTAGTAGTCTGTATTAGCATAGTGTACTTCCCAGGAATATTCACAAAATAAACAGTTAAGTCCAATATTGGTATCTCGATCACAAATCAACATATACATTTATTAAGGATAACTCACAATAAGATGGCCTAGAAAATAATTGTGCAGCATTTCATGATCGTGCCAATACACACCCGCATATCGTATCGCAAAAATAATAATTTTGAATATGTCAATACATTGCTGATATATACATATATAAATGACTCACCCAAGGCTCCAGTAATACAGGGTGGCACTACAAAAGACTGATTAGGGAGGTTTATTCTTGGCTACTATACACTCAGCCATGTCTTGTTAGTTTCCCGTTTCTTATGTTCCACCCGCGCTATCTAGTAGGCTGGGAGATACTTTCAGTGCAGTTTACTTTACGACACAATGCCAATGCAGCACGACATATCTAAAGGTTAACAATACACAGACACACACATACACACACACACACATATATGTATATATATATGTATATATATATATATATATATATATATATATATATATATATATATAGTATATATATATATATATATATATACATATATATATATATATATATATATATATATATAAAGAAGATATATATATATATATATATATATATATATATATATGTTATATATATATATATATATATATATATATATATATATATATATATTGTAAGGAATTTCAACCCACAAACAAAAAACAACACTCACTCCTGATCTTCGGTTGCTGGAGATGGGTAAAGGTCCACGGTCGCCAATCACAGCACACAGAAACCACAAAACAAAATTTCAAACAAACCCTCCACCAACAACGAACGGAAAAAAAAAAGAAACACATGCACCATCAATATCGGTACCGGTATCCAAAACAAAAGCCAGACAAACTCGCCATTCACTTTCAAGGTTGGACCTCAACTGCCCAAGACTTCCCCAAAAACCGAAAAACTCCCGACAGACCGACAGACAGAGAGACAGCCGTAAAACCAACTCCAACAACCGAACCACTCACAATGATAATTACACACTCTCTCTCTCTCTCTCTCTCTCTCTCTCTCTCTCTCTCACACACACACACAAAACGTTGGGAAATGCTAAATTAAAACAAATTTCTGATCCCTCTATATTTCTCCCCCCTTTTAGCATTTCCCAACCAACACCTTTCACACCTCTTTCAAATCGCCTTACGCAACACCCACGGATGCCCCTAGCAGGTCCTCTAGATCGCTGCTCTCGCGCACTGTGCTAATCATTCTCTTCTCAGACTCGCTCTCTCTTCCAGCAAATATCTGATTTACATTTTCTCTCCTCCATTCTCAGATTCACGCTATCTTCTTTCACTATTACCACTCTCAATTTCATCCACCATCTCATCTATACCTCTAACTCGTTCCCAAATACCTCCCCAATTCTTCAACTAACCCATCCCATTCGCCATTGACCTTTCCAATTTTTTGCAACGATTCATTCATGCTTTCAATCACTGTCTATCAATGCTACGCTCTCTTACCTACACTTTCTGCTCACCTCCAACCGCTCACTCAACCTCCCCATCGCTCAGTCAACTCAGTTATATCAAAACCCGCACATGCTATACGTTCTAATCCATACCATCCTATCCATCCAGACATACACGCTTATCACTTACTTCACTTTGGCACACTCACACCCCTATCACACAACTTACGACCATTCAGTTTACTTTCTACGTTTCTTCCCTTTCTTACGTTTTCTACCATACTCTATCAAAACAAACGTTGATCCTCATGCAACAACCCCTCACGCATGCATCACACGACCGCCATCCTGGAGGATCCACCCATTTGAACCTCACACTCCTAGTTTCCCGAATTCGCTGGGTCACAGTCAAATTTCTCTTCGTCTACATACACTTGATACATGCCTCCTTCCATTCCACATCTGTCACACTTCGCCTCGGTTCTGAACACACTCGCATAATGCCCATTCTTACCACAGCTGCTACGACATGGTGATTCACTCGGGTACTTTCTGCCAACCATTAGCAATATGACCCACCTGTCCGCACTCCAGCATTTAACCCCTCATTCTTCTGTACACTTACCAATGTCCCGGTTGCCCACACCCGAAACACGCCCTAAAGCCCACCTACACTGGGCCTCTTTGTATGTCCTTCCTTTTCCACATCTAAAACACTTCTCGCTGACTTCCACCACTGACCTTCCCCTGTACACTACTATCCCTAACCCGTCCAACTGCTGTCTCTTACAACCCACCATTCGAACCACTGGCACTCCACATTACTTGCTCTACACTCCTATCTATTACACTATCGGCCATTGTCACAGCCCTCAACACTGCATCCCTAAAGCTTCCAAACCTGGTACCTCTCATCTACCCCAGCCCTTACACTTACACTTCTGCTCTCTTTATAACCCTGCTGCTTCATAATCTCTACAATTTCCAAAAAATTTCTCCCCAAGTCAACCTTCATTCGTCCAATCTTTTCTCCTTCCGCTTCAAGTTCACAAATTCCTCTTCTAACTCCATCTGGCACTCCTCCTCGTCCCTAACAACTTCCGTACTAACTCCTTACATCCATCTATCCCATCATCCCCAAACTTCTTCCTTGCCAACGCTCCAGCCTACAAAGCATACAGTGACAAGGTTTCCCCAGCTTTCATTCTTGCCTCATCAAATTCATTCTTCCTCTTATACTTAACACTCGCTTTCACACGCCCGCTTGCTCAACTAGTCTAGCTTTCCACCTTGTCATACTCAACATCCCCACACCTCAATAACCCTATACATATCAAGAAAAACCCAGTCACACTCTCCTAATTCTCGTGCCCACACTCTCTTACTTTCCCATACTTATCCTGACAAACCTTTCATACTCCCTAAAGAAATCATGCACATCCCTACTTCCATACTCATTATACTTTTCACACCGGGGTACCTCCTCACATACATAGTCTTCACTCTCTTTCTCACTTTCACTCTCAATTTCGCTACTTCGCTCTGTCCTTTCATACTCCTCTTCCGAATACAAAGAGTCCACTTCACCCTACATTCATCTTACTCATTACACTCCTCTTCTTCCCCTTTTATCCAATTTCTTATCCACTCAATCTCCATCCACCTCACTACTTCACTACTGCCTTCACCCTCTCCCTCTTTCCTGCCTTCCCCACTTCCTTACCCTT
>NC_089742.1:91082764-91115264 GCF_040412425.1 Macrobrachium rosenbergii | reverse complement strand
GGGAGTTCTTGATAAGTACATTTTCATTGTTGTATTGTTCTTAAATGCGACATTAACACCAAAATTCTTAAGAAGATGAGGATATCTTTCATATTATTATTATAAGGCAAAACAAGCAAATTTTTGTGTTGTAAGGTTCTTTCTGGTTTTGATACATAGTCTTTTGCCGCTTCAAATGCACTGTTTAATACACTATCAGGATATTTCAATTTTTGCCTGCATTCCTAATCTTATCTATTTCATCATCAATATATTCAGGACTACATACCCGTAATGCTCTTAAAAACATAGATGAAAACACTGACTTTTAACCTTATTGCTTTGTCCAGAATAGAAATGCACATAGGAAGAAATATTAGTGGGTTTTCTATACACACTATATTTAAACCCACTACTATTTCTTCGTATGAGGACAACAAAACATAAGCACCCATCATTTTCCATTTCCATCAAAATTTAATTGATGGTACTAATTGATTTAACTTGGCAAAAAGTTTTTTACATCTTGGTTCCCTAGCCATACACAAATTATGTCGTCAACATACCTAAACCATGTTACATTACAAGGATTATGTATAAACTTTAATATCTTCTTTTCAAAAATTCCATATATAAGTTGTTTAACACTGGGGATAGAGGGTTTCCCATTGCCATTATCAAAATTTTGTGAGTAAAATTTACCATTAAATTCAAATTTACAATCTTTTACACATAATTTAATCCAGTTCAATTAAAGTACTTTTAGAAAATGGGATATCAGCTGTGTGTTCTCTAACATTTCAGATAAAACGCCATCAGATCATCTATTGGCACCTTTGTGAATAGTGATACAACATCAAAACTTACAAGCCTGGATTCACTATTAATCTCTACACTATTTAGTTTATTTATCAGGTCCACATTATTCTTGATATTTGCATTTGAGATGGTACCTACTAATGGGTTAAGAATATCTACTAAGTACTTCGCTAGCTTGTATGATGCAACCAACTGAACTGATAATTGGCCTGGCAGGAAAGTTTGCTTTGTGAGTTTTATTGTACCATACATGTATATAGCGATGGAGAGGTCACACACAACTTCTTTATAAGGCTTTCGTTACCTTTTAACAGGTTTTTCACTTTCTTATTGAAACCACTATTCACATTGTCTATCGGGTTCTTATTTAATAATTCTTTATATGTGTTATCATCACCTAAAAGATTTTGCATTTTTTCTATATATTCACTTTATTTAAAATTACAAGGGCGTCTGATTTATCTGCTTTTGTCATGTGTATATTTTTATCTTTTTTCAGTTCATTAATAGCAACCATAAATCTTTGGGGACGTTTGTGGTGTCTGATTTTCATACTTCCATAAATCACTCCCTTAACCATGTTCACTTCTTCATTCGTTACATCACTATATTTTCCAAATTACACAGTCCTTTAGTTATTTCCACACTGTTCCTTCCGCCAGGAGATAAAGCAAAGTTTAAGCCGTAGCCTAAGGCACTAGTTACATTTCTATCCAGCTGTTTGTTTGATAAGTTGACGACACATTCATGATTGGCGTTGTTGGTCCAAGGGCTTCTTTCAATCAACAGTTTCATTTTATTATCGTGTTTACTTTTCAGTTTCCGATACACTTGATTCCTCATCTTCACATGACAATATTCACGTATAATCTCTCAATCTGGTGGTATTGAGGCTTCAAAATGTCGTCTTTTCTCGTGAGATCTTCAAAGTTCTTTTGGTTTCCAATGTTTTGATGTTGATATGTTTTTCCAATATGGCACGTTGTATTTCACGAAGGTTGGTCTTCTAATTTCAGCAAGGAATTGGTTATGAACGATATTGTATCACTTGTCCATCCCGACATTCACGTAAAAACCGCAGGTGTTCCTTGTTGGTATGAGCTTGAGTGAGGGCGTTTTGCAAATTCTCTGATGGCATATTCAAGATGGGGAAAAGAACACAGAAAGATCGGAAGGAGCGCGTGGTATCCATTGATGATTATTATCACTTTTGTGCGTGATTCATGTGGACCTGATAAATAAACTAAATAGTGTAGAGATTAATAGTGAATCCAGGCTTGTAAGTTTGATGTTGTATCACTATTCACAAAGGTGCCAATAGATGATCTGATGGCGTTTTTTATCTGAAATGTTAGAGAACACACAGCTGGATATCCCATTTTCTAAAAGTACTTTAATTGAACTGATTAAATTATGTGTAAAAGATTGTAAATTTGAATTTAATGGTAAATTTTACTCACAAAATTTTGCTATGGCAATGGGAAACCCTCTATCCCCAGTGTGAAGTAACTTATATATGGAATTTTTGAAAAGAAGATATTAAACAACATAATCCCACGTAATGTAACATGGTTTAGGTATGTTGACACATAATTTGTGTATTTAGGAACCAAGATGTAAAAAACTTTTTTGCTTTGTTAAATCAATTAGTACCATCAATTAAATTCACGATGGAAATGGAAAATGATAGGTGCTTACCGTTTTGGATGTCCTCATACTACGAAGAAATAGTAGTGGGTTTTAAATATAGTGTGTATAGAAAACCCACTAATATTTCTTCTGGTAATTCTATTCTGGACAAAGCAATAAGGTTAAAAAGTCAGTGTTTTCATCTATGTTTTTAAGAGCATTACTATGTTCTTCTGAATATATTGATGATGAAATAGATAAGATTAGGAATGCAGGCAAAAATTGAAATATCCTGATAGTGTATTAAACATTGCATTTGAAGCGGCAAAAAGACTATGTATCAAAACCAGAAAGAACCTTACAACACAAAAAATTTGCTTGTTTTGCCTTATAATAATAATATGAAAGATATCCCTCATCTTCTTAAGAATTTTTGGTGTTAATGTCGCATTTAAGAACAATAAACAATGAAAAATGTACTTATCAAGAACTCCCAGACAATACTAAAGGGTGTGTATATAAATTCATCTGTAAGTCTTGTGACAACTTTTATATTGGCCAAACCGGGAAAGCACTGGAAAAAAGAATTGAACAACATAAGAAATGTGTGAGGTATGCACAAGGGAACAGTGGTATATTTTCTTTTTCTTGCATGTTAGTGAGAACAATCATGCTATCAACTGGGAAGGGGCAAAGGATTGTATATTCTAATAATGCACTGGAAAGGAACATCATTGAATCTAGCTTTATAAAGAAAGTTACAACCATAATATGAATATCAGTCAATATGTATAAACTTGATCCTTTAATATCAAAAGAAATTTGTAAATTGTTTAAACTTTAAGGTAGGCAGTAGAGATGTATGAAAAAATAGGACTATCATATTTGTAAACACAGTATATCACCAGTAATGTTAATGAGTTTCCAAACTCTGCCTCCATGACACCTGTCAGGTGTGGATCTGAGGTGGGTATGGCTGTTTATCAGCAATGTCCCCTCAAAGTCTATTGTGATTTTTAGCCAAATGAGTTTTAAAGGCCACTCCTACCTCGACACCGCCTGAGTGGGGATATGGAGTCCCTAACGGTTGTGTATGTTCGTCAGTACTGTTCTTGTAGTATATATATTTGTGACTTCTCACACTCTGTATCAGTCCTTCGTCAATGGCTTGAAATAAAGTCAGGAAACCGGTCAGGACCTACACCCATTTCTTATTTTTCACCTGTACATAATGTGATATATATATATATATATATATATATATATATATATATATATATATATATATGTGTGTGTGTGTAATATATATTAGTCTTGGTAACCTGAATGCTTTATTCAACAAGAAATATCAAATTATGAAAATAATACAGTCTGGAAATAATGATACTGTACACTATTTTCACACAGCCTAGGCCCACTCCACTCTATAGTCATCAACATTATAGACACACACATGTCTGTATATACAGTCTACTCCTGGTATTCATGGGGGATAGGGACCACAACCACCCGCGAATAGCTAAAATCCGCGAATACTTGACACCCCCCAAAAACGCTTATAACTGCCTATTTTAATAGTTCCAACACCAAATATACCTTAAACTATCATCCTAAAACACTTTAATAATGTATTATTTTAATATCAGTTTATTATCATTTAAATATCTCAATATCACTGTAATATTATTTCAATATCATTTCTGAGCGATGTAGCTGTAAAACTGCTATAACAAGGTGAGAAAACCAGTTTAGGGAGCTGTAGCCACCAGGAGGGTTCACTATATGGAGGAGAAAACCCCTTTTGTTACCAGCACAAAGCTTAAAACCTATTCCTTTCCATGAAACACATAATCTTTAACTCTCTCTCTCTCTCTCTCTCTCTCTCTCTCTCTCTCTCTCTCTCTCTCTCTCTCTCTCTCTCTCTCTCTCTCTCTCTCTTCTCTGAGTTAAGTTAAGTACTTTACCTAAATGTTTAAACATCCATTTAAAAAATACATTTTATTGATTATTTGCTGTGTTTACATTATAGTAATACAGTGCATCACAGACTTACTATTGGAATTTCGATCTTACAGCCCTTTTTCAGTGTCGTTAATGGCGTTTTACAGTGCTGTAACTTGATGTTGCATTAAATGACAGTGCCTTGACCACACTAATGGCAAGAATAGGCATCAAATTAACAATGCTAACAGCGCTGTAACTTGATGCAACCTCAAGTTGTGGTGCTGTAAGTGCCAGTAACGAGCAAAACATCGACTTACTGTGAAATCAACTTATAGTGCCATGCTGGAACAGATCCCCATAAAAAGGAGGACCTACAGATAGTAAATAATTTTATTATCACCAAAAATTTATTAAGTCACGAAAGCAACATGAAAATACTGTAATTGGTGAATGTATCTCTTAAGAAAAAATAAGCAAATAGGCAAATTTCTCTGAATAACTTGGAGATATGTTCCACAGAAAAATCCGCTCATAGTTGAAGCCATCCAAAAGTAATAGGTTGACTGTATAAACTATATATATATATATATATATATATATATATATATATATATATATATATATATATATATATACACACACATATATACTTATAGTAAACCCCCTGTATCACGGTCTCACTATTAAGTGGACTCACCATTAATTGCGTATTTCTCTGTGGAACATGATACACATATTATTTGCAGAAAAATTTGCCCATTCACGGTATTTTTCACTATGAAATATTCACTAATTACTATATTTTCATATTTTCATGAGTAAATGCACTTTTGTGATAAAACTTTAAAATACTCAGGTATAAGCATTTTAGAGGTATTTTGTGTTTAAAACTATGAAAATAGGCAGTTCTAAGTGTTTTTAGAGGGTTTTAAGTATTCAGCTGAGATTCTAGCTGTTCATGGGGCTTGCCATTAATATCCCCACTGAATACAGGGTTTTACTGTATATATACAGTATATATATATATGTATATATATATATATATAAAATATATATATATATATATATATATATATATATATATATATATATATATATATATATATATATATATATATATATATAACTGGGTACATAGATATGTACTTATATTTATATATGTATAATTTTACAGTAGTGCCCCCCATATTCCCTTACATATGCATACTCATTCACCTGGCATATCTTAAAACTCTCTTGCTCTTTGAAAACACTAAGAACTGCCCATTTTGATAGTTTAAACACAAGAAAACCCTGTAAAAATGCTTATACCTGAGTATTTTAATAGTTTTATCACAAAAAGTGCATTTATTCATGAAAATTATATGAAGATACAGTAATTAGTGAATATTTCTCAGTGAAAAATACCAAAGAATGGATTTCTTTTTTCACAAATAATGGCTAGACATGTTCCACAGAGAAACCCATCAGTGACTGACCTCTTATCGTTCTTTCAATCTTGAGAACATGAATACGGGAGTTTACTTCCTGTATATATATATATATAATATATATATATATATATATATATATAATTCATATATATATGTACCATATTTTCACACATCTATATATATAAAAAATTGATGTATGTATGTGTGTGTATATGTTCCAACATAACTCTGAAATACATTGAGCAATTTCAACCAAACTTTGTATACATAAGACTTACTGTCTGGAGAAAATGCTGTGGGGTTAAGACATCACTAGGCACCAAAGGGGGTGACAATGGGGGTGGGAAGGGCTTCCTGAAATGGGACTGGTTTTGCAAGACTTAGTAACTAAATAAACTTTATGGGTTTATCATATCATATCTCATTTTTGGTAGCTCAACTTACTATTTGGAAAAGAATACCTGGATGTAAGGGGTGGGACTGGGCATTAAGCCCAAATGGCTATGTAATGCTATCCCCTTCTCCTATGGGCAGCTTCTTCAGGCAATCAGGAACACAGAGCATTTACCAGGGGTAACTTGCAATGACAACACTCCTGGAGGAGAAATAATTCCAGATAAGACTACTACTGAATTACAGTCTATAAATGAGTTAATGCAAGAACTGGAGGGAACTAATTTACTCTACTCACTTTTATGAAGGGCTGAGAATTATGTTATTCACTGTTCAAAGAATGACACATTGGGTATGGCAGGTTCGTTGTTCAAGACAAGGAGACAAAGAATTTACTTGAGCAATGAACTGTGAGAGAGAGGATAAAAACGAGTCAAAGAGAAAGACATTGGCCAACCAATTCCCTTCCGGTGCATGTACCGTAATTTGCTTCCTTTTATTACTTGCACTCAAAACTTTCTTTCATTGGTGGCGTCTGGGAATGGCACAGTCAATCCAGTGTGAGAAAGGAAGTTCCACAGCCCACAGCTTGGGGCTCTGTCGGGCAGGGATTTCCTGTGGTTGGGAGTTGACTGAACTCAAGATGGAGGCTGCAGTCACATTATAAAGCCTCATGTTGCTTGGGGCATTGCATGCATATGTCATTAAGCGCCTATCTGAAGATTAAGGGAAAGGTCTAATGGCCAGTAAATGCAAGGAATGTCAGCGGGAGCTTAATTATATTTGCAGATTTAGACAGACGAAGCAGCTACCTATCCCAGGTGTGTTCCATGGGACACATTGCACCCAACCCTTGAAGGGGGTTGTGTCAGATAATTGCTAAAACTCCCCTCGCACTCCAGGGCGTGTGGCTCTACCTACCCCTTCTAAGGTGCTTATAAGTGAGTGATCCAGTGGTGTAAAATGTAAAAGCTCTCCCTTTAAGCAGACATTCCACTCCTTTTTGGGTGTGAAGGTCTGCACTAGCAAGGTACTGTCTGAATCGGATTACGTTAATTACTTCCCCTAATGGGTCCTTGCCCATGCAAAATGGAAATAGTCTAAGATGTAACCTAACTTATCCCCTGAGGAGTAGTGAGTTTGCTAGCTAACTTAACGTCCCTAACACTTAACTTAGGGCATCTGTGGATATTTAACTGGGCTGTCACTGAAGACAGCCAAAATGTGATCTTAGCATAATTTAAGATTCGAGGTGCACACTACTACTGATGATACACAGATTCAAGCTACCACAGCATATCAAGTGACAGTGAGCTAAATACAGGTAAATACAAGCAATAATACTTAGATACCCAGGGAGTAGTTACTCTATGATACACGCTAAAAGAAGAATACAATGATTCAAAAATACAACAAGCGATAAAAAAGAATGCAACAGGAATGCTAAGATGGCTAGGGCATGCTCTTCAGCTTGTAGGAGCTAGAGAACAGTTCTAACATATTACACTTATTTTTTTTTTTATACAAGCTACATGAACGTCAACCTGGGCAACCCTTTAACCTATATTGCAAATAGGAGTGTTCTGTGTACATGGGCATTGTGCCAAGAGAGTTGAGTAGCTCTTATACATACAAGAAGTGGAATAACTTATGTTACAGGTTGCTACCAATATGTACAGTTAGAACAAGTCCACCTGTTATGCCTTGGTGAGAGACTTCGAAAAATTTTATGGTAACATTGTTTACTAAGGGTGGGGGGCTCTTTCTCTGTTAGCACGAGTTTCACCAATCAGCTCTACTAGAGTTGTTTTAGTGGGAGGAATCTTTAGGTATGGTTGGAGTAAGACACAGACACACACACACACACACCCCGAGAAAAACTAGACGTTGCTGATGAATCAAAAGAAACACAACTAGGGACAGAGATAATTACTAGGGACAGAGATAATTCCACAATGAGCAGTAGAAAGTGAAGGAGGACTCCCAAACTTGGTGTAGACTTTTAACCATTCCCATATGATAAAGTTAATTCGTTTGCCAATGATAACAATTATTTATATTCAGAGGTTTCATGCATTCATGGTTGGGCTCGTATTCCTTCTTGAATATACTGTAGAGGTTATTCCCTACACGCTGTTCATTACAATAACAATTATTACATGTTATGTTATGGATAAACGTATAATTTTCTACCCTTATATTTTCTAATATTACTAATTGTAATAAAGGTTTTAATGTCATATGGAAAGAAATTCTTTTCACTATTATCATCATCATTCATGTGAGGATAACTAAGAGATGGACATCTCTATTGTTAAATAACCCCTTCAGTCATTTACCTGTCCATTGTGGAAAGGGCTGTTTGGAGAAATGCAGTTCAATGATATTGTCTCATGGATCTCTTTTTAAAGAATATTTAAAGAAATCAGCATAGCAAAATGCTCTTTGGATTTTGAACTCCTTTAAAATATTAAATTCACCTTTCTAATAAATAAATGATAATAATCATGACCTGGAGCTAAACCATATGCATAGGTTTGTATATGATTTTATTTTTACATTGTGTGTGTCTGTGTCTTACTCCAACCATACCTAAAGACTCCTCCCACTAAAACAACTCTAGAGCTGATTGGTGGAACTCGTGCTAACAGAGAAAGAGCACCCTTTAGTAAACACTGTTACCATATAATTTTTCAAAGTCTCTCACCAGGCATAACAGGTGGACTTGTTCACAACTGTACAAGTCTTGTATGTAGGCTTAGTGCCAAGGGAGCACATCAGCTATTTTATTATTGGTGCCCTTGATGTGTTGGATTGTCCAATTGTAATCTTGGAGATCAATGCACCACCCCATGAGTCTTTTATTTTGATTCCCGAAGTTTGTTAGGTAGACCAGCAGATTATGGTCTGTCAGGACTGTCAGCGGGAACTGATCTGTGTGACAGGCCCCAAAGTGCTTCATTGCCAGGACCAACCCGAGGAGTTCCTTCTCAATAGTACTATACCTTGTCTGTGCTAAATTCAACTTTTTAGAGTAGCATGCAATAGGGTGGCGCATCTTATCCTTCTCTTGGAACAAGATGGCCCCTACACCTATGCCGCTGGCATTTACTGCTAGATAGAACGGTCAGTCATAGTCCAGGGTCCTTAGTACCGGTTCGCTGATTAGGACTCCTTTCAGGTGATCATAGGACTTCTTGCACTCTGGGGTACAGTGAAATTGCTGGTTCCCTTTGAACATGTTGGATATGGGGGCAGCCACTTCCGAGAGGTTTTGGATGAAATGCCTAAACTATTGCACCATCTCCAAAAACCATTGGGGATCCTTTGTGGTAGGGTAGGGCATCTCCCTAATGTCGTAGATGTTTGCATCCTTTGGCATCAACTTGTCATTGCTTGTGACATGACCCAGATAGGTAATCTCGGCCACCCAGAATTGGCACTTCTTCAGGTTGACCACCAGGGAAACCCCTTGTAGTGCCTCAAACTTTTTCCAGGATTTGAAGGTGCTCCTCCCAAGTCTTGGCGAAGACAACGATGTCATGTAGGTAAACAACACAGTTCGGGATGCCTGCCAATACTTTGTTCATGAACCACTGAAAGCGGCTCAGACATTTTAGAGGCCGAAGGGCATGACCCTGCACTGGTAGTGACCAGTGGGTGGAGAAAGCTGTTAAGGGCCTGAGTTCTGTGACAGCGGCACCTGCCAGTACCCTTTTCTAAGTCAGTTTTGCAATAAAGGGGCCTGACCCAGGCTGTCCAGGCAGGCCTCTGCAGGGTAGAGGGTATGGTTTAGGCTTTGTCACCACATTCAGTTTTTGGAAATCTATGCAAAGCTGATTCCTGCCACCTTCTTTCAGTACTAACACCACTGGGGAGGCCTAGGGACTGCGACTCTTCTTGATCAGGCACAAATCCAGCTGGAGCTGAACTTGTGCCTGTATCCTCTCGGCAAGTTGGGGGTTTACCTTATAGTACCCTTGTGCGATGGGCCGCATGGAGTCTTCTAGCCTGATGGTGTGCTCCATCACCGAAGTACGCCCCTACTGGTCTTGCGTCACCTGCGGGTACTTTGAGAGAATGGTGTTGATGTCTCATCTCTTGGCCTTGTCGAGTCCTGGCGTGATGTAGGCTACATTTGCCAGGACTTTTGAATTCTTCTCTGGTGTGGGAGCCTTCCCCACCGAGCCTATTGTCAGTCTCAAGGAAGGGAGTTCTTGAGGAGCTGCCTCGAGGGTGGCTCTGTCCCTGAAAGGCTTGAGTAAATTGATGTGGAGCCACTTCGCTCTCCTCATGCCGCAGTCCACCAAGTAGTTTAGTTGGCCTTCTTGTCCAGGATCTTGTGGGTGCCTGTGAACTGGGTTTCAAGAGGGGGAGTGGCTCCCAGTCGCAGCTGTAGCACCTGCTCTCATACTTCAAAGATATGGGCCCTGGCTTCCTAGTCTAAGTGCAGTTTGACTGCTTGTAAGGTGCTGCTTCATGATCTTGAGCCATGGCCCAGGTGGCTCTGAGGTTTCGCTGGATGTTTGGTAGATTCTCTGCCCATGCCACTTTCTCGTGGTCTGCCCAAGCCTTGTACAAAATATCAAGAGGTCCTCTGGTGGAATGAGCAAATAAAAGCTTAACCAGGCTACATCCTAGGGTCTCAGACAGCACCTGCCAGATAGTAAATAGGGTATAAGGGAGATTCCCCCACCAACCTCTCCGTTTTCTTCTGCCAAGGTGGGAGTGTTGAGTTAGGTGTTTGGTGGAAGCGCTTGATCACACCCTGACTTCCTGGATGGTAGGAAAAGGGAAGGCAATATAGAACAGTGCCAACACAGAGCTGAAAATCACGCCCCAGTCTCAGCACCTTCCATTACCTCAAATATCAGCCACCTCATGCCTAAATGGAATGAAGCAGAGCCAGAAGCATGGTTGGACCACGTGGAAACCCTCTTCTCTGAGTCCGACTGACACTGAGAGGGCCATAAGTCTTGCCAAACACATGACTGGAAAGGGTCAGGAGGCCTTTAATTCCTTAGAAAATGGCGATAAGGGAAATCTTGAAGTGGTCAGGCAGGCCGTAACAATCGCATATGAAATTACGACTGAGCACTGGAGGCAAAGATGGCCTGGTCTTCCAAAGGAGATCTGGCAAACAAGGGCCAACTGGTCCAATAAAAAGATGCCCCTTCCGGCAGTGGATCGATGCTTTGGAGTGCAAAGAATTCGAGGATATATTATATCGAATGTAGCTTGAAGACTTCCTCTATTATGCCCCCAGGCCTTTGGCCCTATACATTGGTGAGAAGCAGCCAAAATTATTCGCCAAGTGCTGCTGTCTAGCCGTTGCACAAAATGCACCACTTCTAACAGGGCATAGTTCCTCCTGACCCCACAACCAAGCCCGGGCCCTCTTCAAACCCTCTTGTATGCACTTATTGCTGCCCGGGGGTCACCTAGAATCAACTGTTGGTCCAAAGGAGGAGCTGCCAAGAAGCCTCCTCTCATTACTCCTCCAAGCACTATCAGAAACCGAAGGGCTCCCAAGGATCCTCTCCCTCTACCTCAAAGTCAACCTCACCACCCAAAGGCACCACAGCCTGTAAGGCCCCTGAGAAAGGTCCCTGCAAGGACTGCAGTGGTTTGGGTTACTGGAACGCTGGATTCCCAGCTTTCCCCATGCACATCAAGGTAAGACACGTGAACATCATATCGAGTGCCACGCCACCCAAGAAGTGGCCCGCCCTCAAGTAGTCTCAGTGGCACCCGCTGATGGGTCCTCCCCACCAGGGAACTGCCACCATAATGGATATGGGGGCAGATATCGGCTTCATCACCCGGGCAAAAGTGCCAGCCGGGGCAACCATTTCAAGAGAATGAACAATGGACCATCAGCTGGGTAGCCAGGACTACTTTGGACATTCCAACAGTCCAGTTCCAGATGACTACACCTAGGGGCACCAAGGAGCATCACTTGGGCATGATGAGCTCCATAAAGCCAAGGTGCCAATTCCTACTAGGCCAAGACCTCCTTTGGGGTGAGCTGCAAGATGTGCCCCTGTGCTGCACTGACAGCCGGCTCCAGACAAGCCAAGTAGCCACTCCTCCCAGGGGACGACCCTGCGTGCAGGGCATCGGGTTCAAGACATACTCTGGTTGCGCAAAGAAACCACAAACTTACAGGACTCAATACTCCTAGAGGGGCAAGCATTCTACTGGTCATCGGAGAAGCTGCCCAAGTGCCAGAACTACAAAGGACTAACCTTATTCTGCCCAACATGAAGATGATGATCTCCTACCTCTGAGAGAGAAAGCATACACCCAGCTTGAAGACGTGAGGGATTTGTCCAAGGATAGCTACCTCCTTGAGGACAAGGTTCTCTACAGAATTACCCGAGGACCGGAGGAGCCAGCACTCGTTATCCATAGATTGGTAGTATGTAGTGCCCAGGAAACTGCAGCCCCACGTACTTCATCTGGCCCATGACAGACTTGTCCCTCCTGTCAGCTCATGGTAAAGCCAAATGAAGTGATCCCAAAAGCATCCATGTTGCTGATGCACGATAATTTATAGTCATTAGCAGCTTGAACATTGTTTTCTGAGCTTCAGCTACAACTTGCAGCTTAAAGTTACTGAAGCAGTATAATTTCCTTGCCGATCTTTTCTCCAAAGCGAATAAGGGTATAGTGTAAAAAATATATCAGTCCTATTATGCAGTACTTAACGTCATTTGTAACATAACGGCAGTAACTGTTTGACCGTCGATGCTTGAAATACAAGCAAAACAGTTGTTATCCAATACGATTAGTAGCAAAACAACAGTTTCCCGTTCGGTTGTTTATGGCTGTACGCATTTACGCAAGAGTATAACGTTACTGACAATACTTTTATCATTCTATTTTACTTTTTTAAGTAGCAGATGGAATAAAGAGATGGAGGAAAAGAAGTTGGTCTATTGTAAGTTGGTCTCTCTCGCTGCCTGTGCCTGCGCGAAATCTAAAAATATTTCCTAAACATTCTCGTATCGGTATTAATTGCTAACCCCATCGTAAACTCGAAATATCATAATTCGAGCACTACCTGTAATTGATAATTGTCTTTTCTTTATTAACCAACTTGTACTGATTTATGGGATATTTTAATTCTAAGATGAGGTGTAGCTGCTGGGTTTCGTGTATTCTAGCCTAATAAATGGCTAATCCGGCACCCTCCAGGTCCCAATGACGCCGGATTAGTGATGGTCAACCTGTATATATATATATATATATATATATATATATATATATATATATATATATATATATATATATATATATATATATATATATATATTTCACTGAATAAAACAATATTCCACCAAAGTTACTATACAATACAAATATAAACAGGTGTGGAATAGGGGTGAATGGGAAAGAAAGACAGACCAATAATTATTTAATTATTTTTATTAAAATTGGCACTGCACTTTTGTCGGCTCGACAAATGCGTTTCTGTCTTTCCAAGGACCCACTTCACATTCAGCGAAAAAATAACGTTACCTATAATCAAAGGAAAAGTTCAGTTACTTCTAAGAAATTGTTAACTTCACTTGTGATCAATTAAACACAGTTCAAGCAAATTAAAAATCACTTTCGACCTTTTAACTCAATTGAGTTTAAAGCTAGTGCTAAATAAGAAAAGATTTTCATGGGGCCTTTTGACAATGATCGCCAAAGCAAAAGCAATGACTACTACCCAACTGGTATAACAAAGCACCTTGGAAACTTTTGTTTTACTCACCCCAAACAGAGGCTGACGAGGCACTTTACGAAAGTTAATCCATGAAACTGAAGAAGTTGATGGAGCACTATAACTTTGAGGCCTTGCCAGCTTCATCAGGGCGGTAGTTAGCGGGATCTGGACTCACACTCTATATCTCTGACTTGGTACCTCAAACAAATCATCCACAGTTAATTACATATGTTTAAAAGAGAGTTCATAGAGTTTGTTCACCACAGTCGGCGCGTGCACTATCTTGAAGCAGAAATGCTCCAGAGATGGGGGGCAGGGAGCACAAAGCAGCTATATTTGCTGCTATCCGGTAAGTGATACCAACAACTGTTTGCCTTGGTATTTGTGCTTGTACTTGTACTTGTACTTGTACTTGTACTGCCAGAGTAGGGTACTTCATATCTTGAAGTTACCTTTTAGCGTCCCTGGCAAGGAATCTGGATGAAGGTCTTCTACAATCCAATATTTACCCTTCCAGCGTCCTTGTCAAGGAATCTGGATGAGCGCTTTCTTGTGAGAAGCTCAAAAATTTCCAAGGAAAAATAACTTTAAAAAGAAAAATCTTTCCTTATTCGGGAAGATACTTAAAATTATTATTTTTGTACACTGGCGCCCGGTGAACAAATTAACATATTTGTGAAACAAACAAATATATACAAATAATGTTTGTATCCACTAGGACAGCGTCGAGCCTACATCCCGTGAATACTCAAAATATTACAATCATAAAAACAAAACTTACAACTGCCATTCAGATAGCAGTTTTAAACAAGCATGACAGGGTGTACTGTCCTGCCCATTTAAATCTACAGGAGAAGCAACAACAGCTCTAGCCATACTCACCACATTCTCTTCAGCTTCAGAAGCGCTTTATTACGCTCTTTGGCATAACCGAGCCGCTTCCTGTTTCCACTGGTCTTATGAACCAGTGGTTCAGTGAAACTGATTCTTTGGACTGGCTTTCACTGGACCATCAAAGGTCTCCGTTAAATAAATGAGGTTGTCGACATGACGTCTGACAACTTCCCCATTAGCTTTACGCACGTAAGCAGCAGTAACCTCATTTAGGTCATTAACCTCTACCTTTAATACAACTCCTAATGGGTAATCAAAGGGTTTGGAGAAATTACTCTTTATACATACCAAATCGCCAACCTTCAATAGAGTATGTCCTTTCTTGGAATATCTACCTTTCCGATCAATGGACTGATGTAACAAATTGGCTACAAATTCCTCTCTATACAATTTCTCCAAATTATGTCTAACCTTCTTAAGCTTATTATACTTAGAAAGCAAAAGTATTTCGTCAGTATAGTCCCACGACTCTTCAAATTCAGTAGAATTAAGTTGAGGAATAATACTAACACAAGGAACATCATAACCTTTTATAACCATCTCTGGAGTCAGAGGTACAGGAACACAATGGTTCGTCTCTAGTTTAGTCAAAGCAGACTTAAAAGCAATAGGTCGCTTATTAATAAGCATTTTACTCTCACTAATTAAATATTCAAAATCAAAGTAGTCAAAATGTTATTTCTTATACTGGAGGTTATTATCCTCTTTACTTGTTTAACCATTGACTCGACGAGTCCACCAAGTTTAGGAGAATAAGCAGGATATGGGTGAAACTTCATAGCCCGAATATTATATTTTTTCAAAAACTCTATACTTTCTGTCGTTTTAAATACGATACAGTTTGCTCAACTCAGCTACAATTGGACTACCATTGTCACTAACGATCAATGAAGGATACCATACTCAAATATATGGCGCTGTATAGCTCTGAGAAAAGAAGCCTTCTCCATTGACCTACATAACACCAAGTTAACAGCTCTGGACCATAAACATGAAATTACAGTACATAAACCTTAGACTTTTGTTTTGCACTATCTGCTGACCATAAAAGGTCCACAATGATCAACACAAATATTCCTAAATGGAATAGAATCAGGGTTTATCCTAAAATCTCTGTATGCATTTTGATTAATTTTTTATATTATGGAATTCAACCTCTTGCATACCAGACAATTATTCAATACTTTTTAACAGTTACAAACCCATTAGTTATCCAAAATTGCTTCCTTAGCAGACTCAAAGTCTTATATATACCAGAATGACCAGTCCTAACATGCATGTCCCAAATAATGCTTTTTGCAACAGGGCAATCCTTTGCTAATAGGATAGGACACTTCTCGCTATAAGAAGCTCTTAAGTTCTTCAGTTTACTTTGTACTCTTATCATATTGTCTTCGTCCAGAAAAAGGTTAAGCTGAACCACTAACTGGTCTGTACATTCTCTCTTTAACAATGATTCGTAAGAATTTCTAAATGTTGATAGCTGTGCCTGCGAAATTAAGTATTTAAAACTCGATAAATATTCATTTCAGAATTTGGTAACGACTCTGGCTCACCACGTGTACATTTCCACTTTAACTTCAAATTATTCACGAACCTGAATACGTAACTCAGAACCTTCACCGCTTTAGAAAAGCTTGAAAACTTAGTTAACGGAAATAGTGGTTCGGCTTCAGACAAATTAACCTCAACTGGAAAACTACGCACAGGTTTCTGGTCTGGATAGGGAACACTAATTCTAAATTCGGAATCAATATTGTCAACAAATTTAGGACCAGACAGAAAACATGTATTACGAAGAGTTTTTTCTGATACACACCTCGTCAGAACATCAGCAGGATTACGAATGCCGTCTATATGACAAAAAATACCGAATGTTTCTCGCACAAGCCAGAAATATCGTTCAGTCTATTATTTATTAAAACATTCTTCTTCTCAATTTTGCCAAAATCTATCTCTTTTGACTTTATCCAATTCAAGGTAATCATCGAGTCCGTGAATGCATATATCTGATCTATCTTAATTGGTCGAACAGCACAAGACATATTGTCGTATAAATCCAGACTAGCTTTTACAGCAGATGTAAAGCTATAAGTTCCAAAACGGGAATGGACTTAGTTCTTAGGTTTTAGAGATTACGGAATTCTTCGCTAAAAGTAAATGCATATTAGAAGTGATTACTTCGTGAAGATAAATTGCACAACCTAAAAGTTCTTTACTAGCATCTGCATAGACAACCAAATTATACACACTCTCTCGGTCCCCTATTGAGCGGTTAACAACCACTTCGTTGCTCTTATTTATTTGCTTAGAGATTTTCCCCATTCTTTACGCTGCTCTGGAGTCAACTGATCATCCCAGCGTATTTTACTATCTATTTGAAGTGTATGCAAAAATAATCTTGCTCTATTCAAGATAGGAATGTTTATACCAAAGGGATCAAAATTAGATTGAAAAGTGCTTAGAACTTTCCTTTAGTGTTGGCTGTGGGATCAAGTACAGTTTACGTGTTTTAATAGTATCATTCTTCGTATCCCAGTAAAGACCAAACAATTTCTCTACAATCCTTTTCACTCTGTAGTTGATACTGCTTGCTTACGTTCGGTGAATTTGTATTGAACTGTTGCAATTCGAACCCATATTTATTAAAAACTTCAGTAGCTAATTTCAAAGCCTTGATAAGATCATCCTCACTGTTAGAAGTATAGGACAAATTATCCATATATGATAAATCATATAACGACTTCCTAATCTCTGTTAACTCAGGATCTTCGTCACTTGCATTAAGAATCAAAATATAGTAAAGTCCAAGCATTAACAAGAACGGCGAAAATCGCATTCCAAATGGTACTCTACAAAATCTATACCCAATGATAGAAAAATCACCCTTGGACACATCTTTGAACCAAAGAAACAATAGCTTATCGGTTGTCTTCCCTTCTAAGTAATAGCTGTAAAAATGCTTTCTTCAAGTCAAAAGTTACTAAAAACTTATCAAAACGAAGAAGTAATGTCGCTACTTGAATTTTATGATTTAAGTTAGGTCCTACTTGTGAACATTGGTTATGAGACAGAGACCTAGCACCAGCATTTTCACCCAAATTGGATAAGAAGACTACTCTGCACTTAGTGGATTCAACGTTCTCCCGAAAAAACTGCATTATGAGCCAAAAAATGATGCGTCATTATCTCTAGAATAGGCGGCTATGTTATCAATACCGTTCTATGATCCCATCCATTAATTGTTGATGGATAACCTCATCATACTCTTTCAATTTCTCGGGGAAAGTTTCTTTCTTTGAGAATTTAAAATACTCTTAGCTAAATTGTAATTTGGAGATAAAAGAGGTGCAATTTCTTTTTCCAAAGACAGATAATTAACCGTCAGACTCTTTATCAACTTCTATGCTTGACAAAACATTATTAACTAAATCAGTTTCTTCTTCTGTAACACTAGTATTTCTAGTATCATCATGAATATTAAGCAGAGAATTTAACATATCGTCCAAACAATCTTCTGTAGCCTGTTGAATCTTTTGAGTAGTCAAAACCTTTTTTTCTCTTTAAGCAAAGAACTAATTGAACTGCATTCTAGTCATATGGGCTTATCGTGCTTAAATTTCAGCAAACTATTAATATTACTCAAATACTGAGACACACTACCCGCCAACATAATTCCAGAGGGTGTATTAAAATAAGTTGAAGGCGGTTTACCCATTTCAGAGAAATTATGCTGAACGAGTGGAAAAATATGATTTTGGTCACTGCCCAACAATATAGATATATTGTCTACTATCTTTAACCTTATCCAAATTGATATCTGCTAACCTGTAGCCTTTGCTGTTGAAATCATTTACGACGGACTTTGGTCCAGGAACGTCTATGGCCGTCGAATGGTCTTTAGACAAACTGCTCTAATCACCTGTTCACCTTGACCCGGTATATCGACGGGAAACTCAACTAAAAGGAATCATGCGTTTTCTCAGGTTTATTCCTTTACGTTCAGTTTGACTTTATCAATTACCTTGCAGTTAGGAATATTATCAGGTGAACCCTTCACAAAGGTAGTTTGCGATCCTAAATCTTTAAAGACTCTCAAGGAGTTCTACATCCATCCTTGTTTACGAACACTGTCCCCGTGGAAGTATTACGTCATTATGGATTTGTGAATTATAATTAGCAGTTAACATATTGTTAAAGTATTCTTGCTACCTATAGCAACTTTCTTGCAACTTTGTTCGGAGAGCCTGTCTGTAACTTAGGTTTTCTTTACTTTTCACAGATTTAAGACTTGGATAGCATAAATAGGACATATGAAATTTATTGCACCTACGGCAGGATTTAATTTAGTCCTACAATTCTTAATATTATGTTCTAAAAGATCCACATTTAATGCAACAGTTTATAGCCTCAAGCCTACCGACTCTACTCTTCGGATCAGGTATATTTCGGGCAGAAACTAAGTCTATGGTCCCAGCATTCGGTTCCTTATCATAGAAACACAGATTACACTTATATCTTGAAGTATCAGGCTTGTCAGTTACATTTGTTGCCAGATAATACCTTCGGTTTTACTGTATTCACCTTCTTAGATTGAACTTGCACAAACCTATCATTAGCCTCAAAAACGCTATCCATTATCTCATCGAGACTAGGTTTTGATTTACCTGTAATGGCCGTGACCTCTTTCTTAAATGTATCACACAAGCTATTCCACAAAAAAATATTGACAAATATACTTGCGTCTATTTTTAATGTGCTAACTTGATCTCACTCGCGCTTGACTTATCCACTTAAATGCATCTACAGCATCATTATTTAAAGTGAGTTTACTAAGAGATGAAATGACAGAATACTGTTGAGTAAGCGTGTCACTAAGGCCTCGTTAAGTAATTGAACTGCCGCTTCATAACTCAAGTCTTTAAGCGAAAGAGATTCAACTAGCGTTTTCGCTGGTCCGGTCAATTGTTTCGAGAGATATGAAAACTTTTCAAAACTAGATAAACTATACTTCGATATTAAGCTCTCAAACGAAACCAGAGAAATTTATGATAATTAGCAGGATCCCCATCAAATTTCGGTAGTTCAATATCAGGCAAGGGAAATCCGATGTTTACTTTCACCTAAGCGTTTCCCTACATCTGAAGACAATTTCATTTTGTCTAGTTCTTCTTGCAATTCGTGAATTACTCTACAAACATTAAGACTATAATCGTTAGCCGCAACCATTTCCTTTGTCAATTCTTCCTCATCAGTAATCAGGTCATAAATCGATTCATTCAATTTGTCAATTTTATCTAAATTACTCTTTAAATTATCCCTCAGGGTAATTATTTCAAGCTTATCTCTCTTGCTAAAACCTCTAAGTAAGTTCTTAACAACTTGGTAATAGATCCTTTATGACTTCCTCTTTCCTAATTGCCGTATCCATTTTTCGAAAGAATGGAAGTTACAATTATACGAAAAACATACAGAAAATGTTGAGCTAACAAAGTCAAATATGCATATCAAAACAAAAGTTTTACCTACCCCCGTCATCAGTGCCTTAAAGCTACAAAGAATTTTCCATCACGATTACATTAAATTACAAAGCAAAAACAAAATCCTTTAACTGTGCGGCAAGTACCTGCAAATCACGAGTCATAACCGCAAATATATCCCATTTTTTTGGAACCGTTATTTTGATATAAATACATTGTAAGGAAAAATTCTGTGCTAATAAATGGAACACGAATGAACGAACTATAGAAACCATTAAATTAATACTAACGCCAAAGAACGGAACGATTTACGAGCTGTCAAAAGAAGCCCCCGTTGGGCTGCCATTCACTGAATAAAACAATATTCCACCAAAGTTACTATACAATACAAATATAAACAGGTGTGGAATAGGGGTGAATGGGAAAGAAAGACAGACTCAATAATTATTTAATTATTTTATTAAATTGGCACTGCACTTTTTGTCGGCTCGACAAATGCGTTTCTGTCTCTTCAAGGACCCACTTCATTCAGCGAAAAAGTAACGTTACCTATAATCCGGAAAAAGTTCAGTTACTTCAAAAATTAATTGTTAACTTCACTTGTGATCAATTAAACACAGTTCAAGCAAATTAAAATCACTTTCGACCTTTTAACTCAATTGAGTTTAAAGCTAGTGCTAAATAAGAAAAGATTTTCATGGGGCCTTTGACAATGATCGGCCAAAGCAAAAGCAATGACTACTACCCAACTGGTATAACAAAGCACCTTGGAAACTTTTGTTTTACTCACCCCAAACAGAGGCTGACGAGGCACTTTACGAAAGTTAATCCATGAAACTGAAAGAAGTTGATGGAGCACTATAACTTTGAGGCCTTGCCAGCTTCATCAGGGCGGGTAGTTAGTGGGATCTGGACTCACACTCTATATCTCTGACGCAGTACCTCAAACAAATCATCCACAGTTAATTACATATGTTTAAAAGAGAGTTCATAGAGTTTGTTCACCACAGTCGGCGCGTGCACTATCTTGGAAGCAGAAATGCTCAGAGATGGGGGCAGGGAGCACAAAGCAGCTATGTTGCTGCTATCCGGTAAGTGATACCAACAACTGTTTGCCTTGGTATTTGTGCTTGTACTTGTACTTGTACTTGTACTTGTACTGCCAGAGTAGGGTACTTCATATCTTGAAGTTACCTTTTAGCGTCCCCAGCAAGGAATCTGGATGAAGGTCTTCTACAATCCAATATTTGCCCTTCCAGCGTCCTTGTCAAAGGAATCTGGATGGCGCTTTCTTGTGAGAAGCTCTGGGCACACAGCATTGTGTCCAAAGGTCTGGGTTGGAGCTGGATCAGGATCCCCCTCCCTGATCAGGTTTTACCAACCCCCTCCAGAGTCTACAGGACTGTGTGTGATTTCTCCCAACAAGCTGAGCAATAAAGAAAGTAAGGCACCTCAAATTTCAAGGCGGGTTGTTCACTGTCCAAGAAGACTCTGGTCAGCAAAGAAGTGATTCTGGATCTGTCGGCGTCTAAATCTGTATATAAAAATCGACAAGTTTGCGGCGTATACGGTAGCTCGAGTGCGGACTCTACTTCTGGCGATGGAGCGATCACCACCTCTATCGATCTTTCGAGCGCTTACTATCACGTCCGAGTTCGGCAGAACTTCTCTCCCTTCCTGGGTTCGAACTCGGAAGCAAGCCTACTCCTTCAGGGTCATGCCTTCCGGTCTCAATATAGCCCCAGGATATTTACAAAGCTGGCAGAAACAGTAGTTCAGCAACTCGGTCGAGGATCTCTAACCCAGCGTACCTGGGCCGATTGGATAATCTGGGCTCCAACAGTTCAAGAGTGCCCGAGAAGGCTACGACCTGTCATCAAGTTCCTGGATTCGTTAGGCTTTCAGCTGAACAAGGAGAAGTCCCGCTTGACTCCGGAGTCCCGGTTTCAATGGCTGGGCCTCCAGTGGGACCTGTCCTCGTACAGGCTATCCCTCCTGCCATCCAAACGGAAGGAGATGGCCTCCCATTACCAGAAAATTTTGAAGAGACAAGCAGCATCCTGCGGTCCCAAGAGAAAATCCTCAGCTCCCTTCAATTTGCCTCAGTGACGGACCTGCTCTTAAAAGCAAATTAAAAGACATAAACAGAGTGTGGCGGAGAAGAGCCAATGTCAGGCTCAGAGACAGGATCTCTTCCATCCCACGAATCTTGAAGCGGACTGCGACGCCAGTCCTGATCCAGCGGCCTGTCAAAGTCAGTCCACTTCAATTCCCTCCTCGGCTGGTAATTCCACACAGGCAGCCATTAAGCGGCTGGGAGGGTATTCGCCAAAGCAAAAGTACAAGGAACATGGTCTACAATGTTTCAACGGTTCCATATAAACACCTTGCGACTATGGCGGTATTTCTAACTCTAAAGAAAATCCACCCCCAGCTGATTCACATCAGGCTGGTGTTGGTTGCGCGCCATTGATGGTTCATTGCATCAACAGGGTGACTCCAAATCGGGTCAGCGTAAACAGGTGATGGTAGCTATCTCCCTGGCGAACAAACATGGCTGGCATCTGTCAGCCACCCACCCTAGCGAAGTGCGGAGCGTGATGGCGGATTCCCTGTCAGGGCTCACTCCGTTGAAGCGGAGTAGTCTGGTGAAGTCATTCAATTGGATTTGCCGCGGGTTCGGGACTCCAAGTGGATCTGTTCGCGACGGAGCAACTACAAGCTTCCCTGTTATGTGGCCCGAACCTGGACCCTCGGAAGAAGCATGCCGGGCGCGATGACCATGAGCGCTGGAACAATTGGGAGAAGATCTACTTATTTCCCCCAATAAACATGTTATTGAAGGTACTACACAAACTCAGGTCATTCAAAGGCCAACTGGCTCTGATAGCCCCCTATTGGCCGAAGAGCAACTGGTTCCCTCTGCTTCAGGAACTCAAGTTGCCCAGGTGTCGTAATTCCCAATCCCAGATTGACCCAAGTAGTACAAGCCAAGACTGTGTCAGCTTCCTTAAGAACTCAGAATGCCTAGTTTTATGGACTTTGTAAAGTTAGCTGCTCAAAGAGAGCAAACATTGTACGTTAACACTCTGTTTTTAGAATCGGATAAGAGAGAGTCTACTCTCAGACAATATGATTCAGCAGTCAAGAAATTAGCATCCTTTTTGAAGGCGGTTACTTTCTTTAGATCATTGTTTGAAAAAGGCCTTGCCCCGGCCACTATTACTACAGCTAAGTCAGCCTTGAAGAAGGTATTTTTGTATGGTTTTAAAATTGACCTTACAGATTCATACTTTTCATCTATCCCTAGAGCATGTGCTCGTTTGAGACCCGTAACACGCCCACATTCTGTTACGTGGTTCCTCAACGATGTTCTTAAGTTGGCATCTGATATTGACAACTCACATTGCTCTTATATGGATCTGTTAAGGAAAACCTTATTTCTGATTAGCTTGGCTTCAGGTGCCAGAATTTCAGAGCTATCGGCTCTCACTAGGGGTGATGATTATGTTAATTTCCTCCCATCCGGAGAAGTCCTCCTTTCCCCTGATCATAGATTTTTAGCTAAAAATGAAGACCCTCAGGACAGGTGGTCCCCTTAGAAGGTGGTGCCTCTTCCTCCAGGACCAGTCATATGCAGTCTATACCTTAAAGTCTTACCTGCTAAAGAACTCACAGTGTAAATCCGGTCCTCTTTTTATCAGGAGAAAGGTGGAACTCTTTCGTTGAATGCTATAAGGCAACAAATTCTGTATTTATAAACAAGTAGCCAGTTCAGTCCCTAAGGTTCATGATATCGTGCGGTAGCTACCTCTACTAACTATTTCATATGGATTTTGCTGAACTTACCAAATATACGGATGGAAATCACCTCTAGTGTTTATAGCATCGTCTTAAAATCACTCGAGCCCTAAAATTTTCTGCAGTGGCTGTAAGGTATCATCCCACCACCCTTAATTATCATGTCCTTATCCTTTCCCCCGCCCGCCTGCCTCATTTATTTCTCTGCCTGCCCTTCTGGATCAGTCATGCCTCACTGCCTTGCTCCTCATAATTGATGTTGTGTCAGCCTTAATATTAATTTTTTCTTGGCGTTGTATATTGACATGCTGTGAATTTGGATTGTCCTAGGGGTACTGAGCTGTTTTATTTTGCTCCATATTACCTCAAAAATTTCTGATATTGTAAATGTCTCTCTTTGTTCTTAGGTATAAGTTTTATTTACTCGTTTGTATTTTTATCTTGTGGATGTACCTTACTCACCTGTATTTACATTGTGTGCCTATTTTGTACTTTACTCTTAAGGTTATATTCATGTACTTTGTTACTGATCTCTTTTTCTGTGGAGAGATATATTAATTAAGGGGATTTTGACAAAGGAAAAATCTATTTCTGAGAAGGCCACGATGTCACCCGATGAAATTCCATACTAACACAAATTTCTAGGTATAAGTGCTAGATATACCAAGAAAAAGAGCTTTCAGGAATGCTGGGGTTACTACCCCCAGATCGGCGTCTTCCTAAGAAAGCGTCCCGGTATAACTCAAAGGGTAGTGAAAGGATCACAACCACAGAGCTACACTCGATAGACATCCTATGTCAAAACCCTCGAAGAGGCGGTGAGCAGTTACAGCCCCACTTTGCAGGCGTCCGCCAGACCCCGGCGACACCAGCGCCACCTACTTCATTCAGACCCAGCACCACCCCCAGGCTTGGCATGTGCAAGTAGGGGGCGAGCCACTTCTGGGAGGTCACCAGGTGACAGGCCTTCCTCAGAAATAGATTTTCCTTTGTCAAAATCCCTTTTCTGAGTCCAACCTTGTCAGCCGATTGAAATAGTGATAGAAATCATGCCAATTTGCAAACTACAAAACAAAAAGGTGATCTGAAGAAGAAACACAAGCTATGGAAATGGATTTAATGAGGATATCTCTCACATGAAAAAATGAATATTAACCTTGAAAATACAGTATTGACATAAAGTAGAATACAAAGTCAATACACCAAACAATATGGCATTAAAAATGCATTCAAATACTTAAGATTATAAAGGCAAAATACATTCAAAAATACTTAAGATTATAAGGGTAAATATGAACTTATAACTAAACATAGAGAACATCTACAACACGAGAAAATATATGGGGTATATAGACAAAATAAAAACAGCCCAGTACCCTAAGACAATCCAAGAATTACAGCATGTCAAAATACAGTCCCAAAGATAATAAAAAGACAATAATAATATCAATATGAGGAGCAAGGCAGTGAGGCATGATCATCCAGAAGGGCAGGCAGAGAAGTAAATGAGGCAGGCGAGGAGCAGGGAAGAGGAAGGATGAGATAATGGGTAATTAAGGTGGGAAATGGCCTCCCCACAGCCACTGTAGAAAATTTCAGAACTCGAGTGATTTTAAATAATAAGGCGTTTAAACACTAGGGTGATTTCCAACCGTACATATTTGGTAAGTTCTGAAAAATCCATATTATGAAAGTAATTAGTGGAAGTAGCTGCCTGAATATCATGAAAACCTTAGGGACTGAATCGGGTTAGCTTGTTTAATGAAATGTCTAGAATTTGTTGCCTTATTGCGTTTAACGAAAAGAGTTCACCTTTTCTCCCTGATGAGGACCCGACTTACACTGAGAGTTCTTAAAAGGTAAGACTTTAAGGTATAGACTGGGCATAAGGACTGGTCCTGTGGGAGGGCACCACCTTCAGGAGACCACCTGTCTTGAGGGTCCTCATTTTAGCTAAAATCTATGATCAGGAGAAAGGAGGGCTTCTCGGATGGGAGGAAACTAACAATCATCACCTCTGAGAGAGCCGACAGTTCTGAAATTCTGGCACCGGTAAGCTAATCAGAAATAGTTTTCCTTAACAGATCCAAATAAGTGCATTGAGTTGTCAATCTCGGATGCTAACTTAAACACATCGTGAGAACCACGTAACAGAATGTAGAGCGTCAGATCTGAGCAGCGCATGCTCTAGGAATAGGAGAAAGTAAGAATCTGTAGGTCAATTTTAAAACCATATAAAATACCTTCTTCAGGGCTGACTTAGCTGTGGTAATAGTGGCCGAGGGCAAGGCCTTTTCAAACAATGATCTAAAGAAGGTAACTGCTAGGTTGTAGTCATGGTTTGAGCTTCGGGCTTCAAAAAGGAGGCCAATTTCTTGACTGCTGAGTCATATTGTCTGGTAAGAATCTCTCTTGTCTGATTCTAAAAGCAGGTGTTACTTGGGGTCAATGTTGCTCCCCTTTGAGCTGCAGGCTTTATAAAGTCCATAAAACTAGGGCATTCTGAATTCTTGTGAAGCTGACACAGTCTTGGTTTGTACTGTTTGGGTCAGTTTGGGATTGGGGATCCGAAGACTCCGCAGCCGAGTTCCTGAAGAGAACCAATGGCTCTTCGTGATGCAGGCTACCAACTGGATTGACCTTTGAATGACCTGAGTTTGTGCAGTACTTTCAACATCAAATTTGTGGAAACAGATAAATCTTCTCTGGTGTTCAGTCTATGATTTGCGTCCGTGTCGCCTGAGGATCAGGTTAGGGCCACATAACAGGAAGCTTGAAGTTGCTCTGTCGAACAGATCCACTTGGAGACCGAACCTGGCAGCAAATCGAATTGAAAGACTCTCGGTCAGAGACCACTCCCGTCTCCAACGGGTGTTTATAGTTCACCTTTTCCATACACGACTCATCTAATGGAGCTCTGCCTGGGGTAGTAACTCCAGCATTTCATTTTAGCTTCTTCTGGTATCTAGCAAACGGAATTACTTCCAGAAAGAAGTGTTGGAATGGACTTTTTCACCGCTGACAGATTTTAGCTATCGTAGGAAGTGCGCATTCCGGTGAATACCAAGCCCTGACAGCATGGATTGGTATGCAGGTTTCCCATACTGATGTATATTGATAGTAGAGTAATATGCAGTTTCCCATACTGATGTACACTAATACCTCAAACTTACACAAGGTTAGGTTCCAGAACCCCTCGTGTAAAGCAAGATTCGCATAAATTTGGTATGGTCACTAAAAATGCTAATACATATAGTAAATGCTTATTTCTAGAGTTTAAACCCTAAATATGGCAAAATCATGCTCCCAAAGCACTTTAATTTCATTTAAAAGTTAGCTTAATACTGTACTGTAATTCATATTTCATCAAAGTGAAACTCTTCCACACTGAAAGTGGTTTTACTCAGACAAGCAGAACAAATATGGCTGTACAAGTGCTAAACTCGCCAACATAGAAACATACAGCATCTTGCATAAAACTTTTGGCATCATGCAAACCTTTCCTGTTTACTCAAGATCAAATGTTCTGATTAAAAAGAAAAGTATTAAAGCATTTCTCTGACTTTCAAGCAGATATAATTCTTTAATCTCCTCAATATGAACACTTTCGAGTCCTTGTCACACAAGAATTAGGCAAAGCAGCATTGATGCATGTGACTGACACAGTAAATAACCTCAAGTTTATGTCATTGCATCTGTACGAAGAAAATTATTTAAAGCCTAGGCATTTCCATTTGAGTATGCTTTACATTAACCTAGCTATGCATATCTTGCATTCAAAAGGTCACAAGTAAAAGACTGATAAACCCTTCAGAAAAGTAATAAAATAAACTCTATCAGTAAGAAAAATTGTCAGTAACATAGTCTCAAGCTATAATAATTTCTAGACAAAACTCACAAGCTGTTTAGGACACACATAGCAAACATTAACTCACTGGATGATGTCATAGTGAAGGAATGCTCTCAGAAAACAAACAGCCGTCAAATGGCATATCTTAACGCCATTCCAGTTGAGAGAGAAAAACAGCATGTGACTCCTACGCAGACTCTGGTGGCACAGCAGAACAGCAGAGAACTCAAAGTGACGGAGCAGTTCCACAAAGCCAGCCCCCTTGGAGTGTGGGCACAAGCCTTTATTCTTTCCAGGTTAACAAACCACATCTGGAAGAGAACTTCAATTTTAGAATTTTAAAATTCAGAACTTTCAACTTTACATTAAAATATGCCAAGAGATTTTGATATGAATTTCATTCTGACATAAGTTTGGGGCCATGCCGAACTCTGTACCCTTTCGATAAACCTGCTTCACACTCGGTTATATTACTATTGCTCAATCCTGTGGGCTCTAGTCTGAGGTAAAACATGCTGTTCTGGAAGTGAGACCGAATAATAGTTTTAGATCATTATTACCTACATCGCCGGAGGCAGTCGACTGTGTTTGTGTGTGGGAAGTCTATTCACAGAGAGAGAGAGAGAGAGAGAGCCAAGAGAGAGTAGAGAGAGAGAGATCTTTGAAAACCAAAAGGTTTTTAAAAACCACGGGGCTTTTCTGTTTTAAATGAACGATCTTTGAGTCACAACTTAAGAATAAAACAGAACTGAATTTAAACATCCCTTTTCACCCTTTCTCTTCAGTGAAAGAACATTTTTACATGTCATAGTCCTTAAAGACAACGATTTGCATGCTGAATGCAACAACTAAACTGCAATTAATCTTGCAGTTAGTGTAAAAATATGAAGGATAAGAAATGTCATAAAAGAGCACAAATCCTATGATGAATATACACTGGCTTAAATTATATTACTTTACTTTCAAATAAGTGGGAATTCAAGAAGCATCTTAAAGTGGCAGCCACTGAAATAGTTAATGTAGTTAATGAAGGAATGTGTAGTATAATGCAGTGAAGTCTAATGAGATAAAATATGATGAAATCGTATTTTGGGGTTAGTGCTTATTTTTCCACAAATGTTTTTGACCTTGACCTATTCTGAAGGTCACGTGTCAAATTAAAGGTAAAATTTTACTTCGGGTACTAATTAACCCAAGTTGTGAAAAAAAAATACTTTGGTTTGACAAGCGATATCCTGAAATAACCAGTTCTTCATCACTCTACTATACCTCAGCTCAAAACTACTGCAGACTAGTTAACGAGGACCCCTTATAAAAATCTCTCTCTCTCTCTCTCTCTCTCTCTCCACAGACAAAATTAAATTGTACAATCTTCAAGAAAAGTTTGTTTTTAATAAACGAGGATCACACAAGCTTCTACATATTACCACCATAATTATATAGCCACACTAAGTGACAAGCACATTCAGACTAAGAATAATTGATTTCCACAATAAAAATAAGCTGCCTCTGGTAATCAACTTAGTTTGAATTTTCTCCATGCCTTCATTAACAGCTACGAATTTCCTTCAATTCGGTATTACCTATGAGAGGAAAGTTTCCTAATTTGCACAAAGCAAAGGGGATATATTTACTGCCATACCCCACTTTGTCTGAATTAATAACTCTCTGACTAAATAATTAATATTCCATACAGGAACGCAAATCCGGACGGTTCGCATCAACAAAATCACCAATAACAAATAAAAAACAAAAACAAAAATGACAATTATTCATTAAATCGTGCCTACAAGAAAACCAATCATAAATCATCCGTGAAAATCTTAAAGTGAAGAAAGACTTTGAAAAAAGGCTGGGTTCTCCATTACAGAGGCCGAAGAAGAAAAAAAATCGAAAGTTAAAGACATAGGACACCAGTGCCAGTGACGATGATTAATGAAGCACCTTCCAAAGACCCATAAATACCCCGGGATTAAAGTGGGATAATACCACGAGGGAAGGGATTAATGCTTAACAGATCCTCGAGGTCGACGGGAGAGATGGTGGCCCAAGATAGTCAATGAACGTTATTACGAAGAATGAAAGTTATAGTTACAACCTTCGTAAAGGCTATAAAATATGAACGTCAAGAATAGGAATATAGAAGATAAGCAATCAAATTCTTCCTACTAAAACCATTACAGTTTCAGGAAGTAAATGTGGCTTGAGACCGAAATATTGCCATTAAAATGCAGCATAGACAGGAAAAGTAAGTAAACGTACATAAAAAACGCATATAAAAAACACACGCAAAAACGACGTCAACAGCAAGAAACTATCTACTCACACCATTTCATCCAATCAGGGTCGATCCGTGGCCTGATCGCGCCGATCATCTGCCAAAAGAACGAGAAAAATTATATTTTACAATCATGTGGGGAAAAAAGCATCTGACAAATAAAAATAAATGAAAATTCATTAAAAACCGAACAATATGAAATACAGCTGTGTTCTTTGAAATGTCGAAAATCTTTTTACCTTGAAATGTTCAAATTTTATTGTCGAAGAAAAACTTAAGGAAACAATACTTCATACAGATCACACAATATTTTCCTGATAAAGTAGGAACACATATCAGCAGAACTGGCTCTGATTAAGACAATATTGCCGTATATCATATTCGCAAGTGGTAAATAACTGATTGATTGATTGCCATTTCACTGGCGTCACTGCGACGAAACTTAAAATGGAAATTTAACCAAGTACATTAAGAGTTAAAGGGACGGCCCATCCGGGGATTGAAATCATCTGATAAACCTCCAGTATTATCTATCCACTGACGGAAAGGTGCAAATAAGCAGAAAGTCATTTTAAGGCGCTTTAGAGCCAAAGTGCCTTGGGCGACGCTCAGCCTTTTGACACCTGTCACCTTCAGCTCTTCTTGCCGGATTTGGGTTGAGAGAGAGAGAGAGAGAGAGAGAGAGAGAGAGAGAGAGAGACTCGGAGTGATAACCCCCTGATGGGGGGTTTCCATGATATTGTGTCTATTAAGTTTGAGTTAATAATTCAGTCAATTGTTATTTGGAAGAAGCAGTATACTTCAGTAATAATAATAATAATAATAATAATAATAATAATAATAATAATAATAATAATAATAATAATAATAATAATAATATCCTCTTATTTAATTAGCAACTGATCAAAAGAATCAAGGCATGAAAGGCTCCCCAGATCCAATGGCCGGGTTCTTTTAGTAGAAGACAAGACGAAATGAGAAGGTCAAAACTGAGTTAAATTACAAAATGCTACAGATTCTCTTCAAAACGGAAACGTCTAGAAAGACAGTCATATAAAATTCCATCAAGCGATATCAAATCGAAGTCTCTATGTGCACATTATGAAAATATTTCACCCCATCTTGTGAGGGTGAAGTGGGGTCAATGGTGGGTGAAATGAGCAAAAGTTTTAGGACATGAGTCATTTCATATATCACTTGAAAGGTCTCTGCGTGGATAATATGAAAATGGCAATTTAAAACTTGTCTCATTTGGTAGAGTGCGGTCAATTGTGTCAAAAAAGGAAGTGTTCAAAATCATTTTATGCCGTGTAATAGGTCATAGAATAGATGGTGGAATATAACAGGGGCGTGGGGTGTAATATAAGACATCACTTGGTTATAAGAAACATTTGCAGCTCAGGAGAGAATAAGGTGAACTGGCACTTGACGTTTCAATAAACAACTTTGTTGTAGTCTTTGAAATGTATTCCTGTTATACCATTTGATATTTTAAATTATAATTCTATAAAGTGCTTTTTAGAACAAACATGGCAATGGAAATATTTTACTTATTATAAAAAGAAAGCAGTTGCCGTCATTTACTTATTACTAGAAGAAAATTCGCCTCCTACAGTTATTACATAATAAATCCAGTATGAAAAGAGCATTAAAGTAAGTGTTTCATAACGAGTATTACTGTTTTCATAAATACTGAGAAGAGTTTCAGGCTCAGTCATCCACACTCAAGAATCATTCACAGCCACATTCGTCTGTACCACATGTTGTCTTCTCCTTCCTCCTTCCCCTTCCTCCTCCTCCTCCTCCTCCTCCTCTACTGTTTCTCCTCTCTTTTTTTTCATCTTTTCCTCTATTTTTCTTCCTTATTCTCTTTTTCATTCCTCCTTAATCCTGCTTTTCATTTTCTTCTCCTCCAAACATTTCTTCATTGCCTCCTTTCCATCCTCATACTTTTTCATTTTTGATCTCTCTCTCTCTCTCTCTCTCTCTCTCTCTCTCTCTCTCTCTCTCTCTCTCTCTCTCCCACTCCTCCATTTTTTCTTCCCATTTCTATTCCTCATCCACTGTCCTTTTCTTCCCATTCCCTTCAATATTTTCTCTTCCTCTTCCTCCTCCTTTGTCTCGCCCTCCAACCCTTTTCTTTTTCTGCCTCTTTATCTCTTTCCATCTTTCCTTCCTCCCCATCTTCTTCCCCCTCCTCCATTATTCATCCCCCACCTACTTCCTCTCTCCCTCCATCACTCCTCCTCCTCTACCTCCTCCTCCTTCTCCAGGAAGACACCC
>NC_089742.1:91040264-91077764 GCF_040412425.1 Macrobrachium rosenbergii | reverse complement strand
CTTGCATTTGTCATGTGAATTAGTGACAGGCAATATTGATTTTGCAGTAAAGGACTCGCTAGCTGTTGAAGGTGTGCATGTTTTACTGGGTAATGAAGTTGGTGGTGTTCCCTTCATTCCTTGTCCTGTAGTGACAGACAAACCATTAAGGATTAGCCCTACGACAGAATTAGAGAAGAAAAACCCTCACCTATTCCCAAGTTGTGTAACTACCAGGAGCATGAGGAAAGCTGAGCATAGAAGTGAAGAAGCTGAAGATTTATCTGTACCAGAAGGATCCTTGAACCTAGAAGAGTTGTTTCAGAAAGGTGAAATTTCCCCTAATGTCAGTACTGAAGAAATTCTTGCAGAAGAAGAAAATCCTATTGTTGGTGAAGAGAGTCCAAGTAGTCAAAATGTTTCAGAAGGCAGTAGTGAATCTACTGAAGTAACAGATAGTGAGAGTTCAACCTTTGAAGTTAGTCAAGTGACTAGAGAAAAATTAGTGGAATTACATCCCCCACACTCTATCAAAACAAATTGCTGATCCTCATGCAACAACCCCTCACGTACATGCATCACACGCACCGCTTGCATCCTGGAGGATCCACCCATTTGAACCCCCTTCACACTCAGTTTCCCGAATTCGCTGTCACAGTCACCCTCTTTCGTCTACATACACTTGATACATGCCCTTCCATTCCACATTCGACACACTTCGCTCTCGGGTCTGAACACATTCTCGCATAATGCCCATTCTTACCACAGTTGCCACATATTACATTCACCCGGGTACCCCTACAACCATTAGCAATATGTCCCACCTGTCCGCACCTGTAGCATTTAACCCCCCTATCTTTAGTACACTCCCTTACCAAATGTCCCGGTTGCCCACACCCGAAACACGCTCCTAAAGCCCACCTACACTCATTCTTTGTATGTCCTTCCTTTCCACATCTAAAACACTTCGCTCGACTTCCACTCACCGACCTTCCCCTTTGTACACTACTATCCCTAACCCGTCCAACCCGTTGTTCCCTTACAAACCCATCATTCATCCTCACTGGCACCTCTACATTACTTGCTCTTACACTCCTATCTATTACACTATCGGCCATTCTCATTGGGCCCCTCAACACTGCATCCCTAAAGCTTCCGAACTCTGGTACTCTCTCATCTACCCCAGCCCTTACACTTACACTTCTGCTCTCTTTTATAACCCTGTCAAGCTCATAATCTTCTACAATTTCCAAAATTTCTCCCCAAGTCAACCTTTCATTCGTCCATCTTTTCTTCTCCTTCCGCTTCAAGTTCACAAATTCTCTAACTCCATCTGGCACTGTCCCTAACAACTTCCGTACTAACTCCTTACATTCATCTATCCCATCATCCCCAAACTTCTTCCTTGCCAACGTCTCCAGCCTACAAGCATACAGTGACAAGGTTTCCCAGCTTTCATTCTTGCCTCATCAAATTCATTCTTCCTCTTATACTTAACACTCCTTTCATACGCCTCGCTTGCTCAACTAATCTAGCTTTCACCTTGTCATACTCAACATCCCCACACTCATAATAACCCTATACATATCAAGTAAAAACCCAGTCAAATACTCTCCTAATTCTCGTGCCCACACTCTCTTACTTTCCCCATACTTATCCTGACAAAACCTTTCATACTCCCTAAAGAAATCATGCACATCCCTACTTCCATACTCATTATACTTTTCACACCAGGGTACCTCCCTCACATACATAGCCTTTCTCACTTCTTTCTCACTTTCACTCTCACTTTCGCTACTTTCGCTCTGTCCTTTCATACCCTCTTCCGAATACAAAGAGTCCACTTCTGCAATTACATTCATCTTACTCATTACACTCTTCTTCCCCCTCTTTTTATCCACTTTTATCCACTCACCTCCATCCACCTCACTATCACTACTGCCTTCACCTCTCCCTTCTTTCCTGCCTTTCCCACTTCCTTACCCTTCTTACCAGTTTCCTTTCCCTTTCCCTTCTTCCCTTTTTCTTCCCCTGACTTATCCTTACTTTCCCTCTGTTCCTTCCTTGCTTTTCATTCCCCTTTTCCTTACCCTGCCTTTCATTCCTCGTTTCTTACTTCCTATTCCCATATCACTTTCATCACTCACGCTTCCATTCACTTCTTCCTCCTTTTCTTTCTCTCTTGCCCCTTCACACGTTCCAGAGAACCTGCCTCCAACAGCCCCTTCTCCAAAAACACCCTTGAACATACCTTTCATCATTTCTTCCACACTTTCATCATTCCCTCCAACTTTTTATCCATCCTCTCTTCCATTCTCTCTTCTGACTCTTTCATCTCCCCTTTCATTTCTTCTTTTGCACTTCTTAGCATTCCTCCCATCTCCTCCAACTGACTCCTCAATCTCTCATTCTCACCCCTCAACCTCGTATTCTCCTCTCTCAGCCTGCCCTTACTCAGTTCCTCTTCCATCCTTCTCTTCAGTCATCACTACCAGCCTCGACCCAACCTCAATTGCAGCTGCAATACCAGCTGCCCACGTTGGGCGCCAAATTTATGTGGCGGAATTCAAACCCCCACAAACAAAACAACACTCACCCTGATCTTCAGTTGCTGGAGACAGGTAAAGGTCCACGGTCGCCAATCACAGCACACAGAAACCACAAAACAAAATTTCAAACAAACCCTCCACCAACAACGAACGAAAAAATCAGGAGCACTAAGGTGGTGGGATGAGAGCTTTAAAATGGAAAAGAAGTCTGCCGGACCTACTAATCCAGGCAATTGAACTTCTCCTGAAAAGTCACCATTCAAAAGTAGTCTTTATGCCTACAGTTATACCAGTTCAGATTCGATTAGCATCATTTCTTCTGCATCAGCAGTTGCAAAAGCGTTCGGTCTTTCTCACAGGAGAAATATGAAACATCAGAAGATGAGGATACCTTGCTAACTTCTTTGTATGACTCATTTAACATCTCTACATCTTGAGGAAACTGTCAGTTGCTGGTTGACAAAAACTCACCCAGATGACTAAAGATGGAACAGTACTGTGCCATTGGCCAAAGGAAAAAGCACTGATACTCTAGTGGGAATTCTTATATGCCATATCTGGCAAGTACCACTTACAGTAGAATGGCAGAATGATGTTTACAACAAATCATGGAGTAAGCCACTCGGGATCTTCTAAACAAAAAATAAATCTGGGACATCAGCCTGACATCTTTTCATCCAGACAATTTGGCCTCTACACTGATATCCATAGACCCTCCGAGCAATAATGAAAACACCATATTCTGCCAGCAGATATGAAGAACCACATCGGCCTGAATTGTTTGCCATAGACAGAAATTGAATTCATCAGGTCGAGATGGTCTGTGGACATCATGCAACAAAGTGTGATCATGATCACTCCACCAGCTCGGAAACTACCCATCAGTTTGATCCGTGATGAGAGGTTATTCTTTGTCTCTGCCCGTGTCGGTCTTGTCCGGGGGATCCTCCATGTCGCCAGCAGGCATCCCTCTTTGGTATCCCTTCTGAATTCTTTTGTTTCTTGAGAAGAATTCTTTTGTTTCTTGTGACCAGGCTGCATTTGAGATTACATTTGCTCTTCATCCCCACTAAACCCTCCTCATCATGACTTTCAGTCTTATCAGAGAACGGTTGGACCCGATACCCAAATTTGTGCACAATTAGGAAAAGAACTCCAAAATAATGAGAGGCACTGAAACTGTCCATCTCGACTCTGCTGGGATTGCTTAGAGGAGAAGCACACAAGATATTTGAGAGAGGTGATTATTCCCAAGTCCTGTGCCTGCCAGACCACTGTATGTAATTTATGTGGAAAGCATTTGAAGTGATATTCAGGTAAAAGATGTTCAGTGTGCTGCCATACGAGGGAAACTTGACATGGTTTTCTTCCAGAATATAAAAAAAGATTCCTGGAAAAGGCAGCAAAAGTTCCTCAAATCAGAATTTTCAGAACCCGAATCGGAAGAACACATTCCTCCGAGTGAGGCCGAGGCGTACTTTTCAAATCCCAGCTATAGTATCTCTCAGACTGGGAAGTCCACCTTACAGAGGCTGAAACATACCATACAGCCAGTGCCTGCTGGACACCGTCTGATACATGATTGCAGCCAGTATCTCAAAGAAATGAAAAATCTGGCAGTCTCGGCAAAGCGATCGACCGAAGGAACAACAAGCCATGTCTCAGTTAACTGTCAGAGGACTTGACTGGTAGAACAATTGCGTGTCCTTGGAACTTGCTCCTTTAACGGGGCAGAATCGAGAGATCTCAAGCAGGTTCGAGGATTACCATGAATTATCTTGCAGACAAACCTAAAGGCTGAGACACAGAGCGGCGAAGCCGCTTTACACAAAACCAGTCTGCCATGTCACGATGTTTCAGAGATACCTTCAAATAAATCCTGGACACCTGGAAACCTTACATCATGACCTGGAGTGCCACCAAATAATTAAGATAAAAATCTAGTTGTTATTGCGTTGGAGGACACCATTAAACAGTTCATAAAACCCATTTACAACGCGGCAACCAGACACCTGGGTGTCTACTGCAACCAAGCTTCATCTGGAATACGCCTGGAATTTCACACATATCCATAACACCTGGACACCACAGCGAAAAGGACCTGGGAGTCACATGAGTAAAAGGTGTCTATTGATGGCTACTTTGCATCACGTCCTGTAGAAAATTTCAAAACAACAGTAAAACAGCTGAATGCCAGGAGTCAATGGTCTGCATACACACTTCTGAAAATGCGGGCCGGCACTGTGGATATTCATGAAATGATTGAAAAATGTAGAAGTACAGAAAATCCTCCTGCAGTTTAATCCAATGGTTTCCACGAAGGAGTGCCAGATCCAAGGGAGAGTGGCAACTCTAGAAGAGCCGAACAAACTTATAAGAGATAATGCAAGCTGACAATAAAAAATGCGTAGTTGTTAATCTATGCACATGGTTAGATAATGACTTTCTTCAATGAGAACTCGATGATAGCAATCTTGCTATCGGTTGGGTACTCCAGTAGGTGAGTCTACATTTTCATTTGTTGAACTGAGAGGGAGCCGAGAGCTATGGGAAGGACACAAAGCCTCATTGAGCACTGTTAAAGCCCCTCCATTAATGACTTTGCGGTGCTCACAGGAAGAGCCAAGACACCTGGGTTTCTCTGCCCTTTTCGCATTGCTCCCAATATCAAACTTCTTGGAAAGTTTCTCAGACCAAAGGGAACTACTCTCCTAGTTGATCAGCATGGCACTCACGATGTATTAGAACATGGCGACACAAGAAGCAGCCCCCTATCTTAAGTCTCTAAGCACTATATATAGTTTTGCTGGATGGGGTCTAACCAGTTCATGAGTTCCTGAAAAACTTGACACCAGGGCTTTGTGTCAGACCTTGGGCAGTGGAGGTTAAGGAGAGAGACCCACTGAGGATTGGACTGTCGCAGTCCCTAGACTGTCAAGGGCATCAGGGAGAAGATTAGCATTCCTCTTGTACCTGAACTCCTGGTCATCCGAGGCAGGACAAACCTCATCTTGCATGGGAGTGCTGGAGGGAAAGCTGTGCCAGCAGAGTTTGGAATCAAAGAATAAGATGGATCAAGGGCTACTTCCCAGAGTAGGCTTCACTCCAGACCTCCATTTTGATCACTGGATGGTGGCGTGCAGCTCTATCCGTAACCTCCAGGTCAACCGGCTTGAACACAGTGAGGCCTTAGGGATCCACCACCAGTATGCTTCAGTCAGGACTCTCACTGCTGGAGATTCGGCTGATCGGGAGGGCAGGAGCTCCTGCACTCCAGGAACTGTAAATTTTCCTTCCCTTCTTCCTCTTTCGTTGTGACTTTTGGCAGGATTTTGGATCATTCAATTGACTGCTCTCTGGGGCGGCTGGAGGAATTGAGTGGACCGGGCCTCTCCGCCAGGGCGGCGGAATGATCAGGACAGCGTGATGACGAGGAGAAAGTACGGCAAACCCTGTCCTCAGTGCAGGAGTGCATGCATCTCGGCCGGACATCATCACTTCCACGCAGAGTGCTTCCACTTCCGGATATTAACATAGGACAGCCTGATTGAGGATGACCTGTCCTCAGCTGGTGGGAACACAGGAGCTGGGTATGGGAATATCTGGATGATTAAATTTCGCGATTTTATTCAACCCCTTATTTATGCTGATGGGGCGGGATGCTTTCCTCAAAGGACAGAATGTCATCCAAAACTCACCAGCAGCTACTTTTGGCGCTCCAAGTGACTCAATCTCAAAGGCAGAAGAGCATTTAAACAGACTGCCCTTGAGATCTTTTTCTGCTCCTCCAGGGTGGGCAGACAGATGGACCTGGTCACTTTAAGTGAAACATTGCAACAGCATACATCTTAGTGAATGACAGCCGATTGATTCACTTAAGAAGGCGGGACAATCTCAAGAAATTCCCCGTGAAAATGTCAAAATCATAGTAAAAGCTAACACTGAAGAAGAAGTCGGGACTGCTTCATACAGAACTTCTTGAATTCATCACTGCTGTAAATGCTTCTGAGCCTGAAGAAAATTATAACACTAGGCTCCTTGGAGCTTCTATGTTGTTGGATAAACTTAGAGATACTTGAAGAAGCCATCGCTCCAATGAATCTGGTCTTGCCATTAAAGAAAGTCGAACCAAGATCAAAAACATAATGTTAAATCTGTTCTGACTTCATTCTCACATAAAACAGCTAGAATGACACCGCTGTTGTTTCCATTCTAAGGTTAACTGAATACAATTGTCTACGCTTAATAAAGGTAGGGGTTTTCCAGCTTACTGAAACCATACAAAATCTAAATGTGAAGTAGTTTTTTAATAAGCAGATCCCCCTACTGACATCCAGGCAAGCAGAAAATTAACTCTGGCAAAATTAAAAAAAAAAAATCTGTTTCTTTGAACAGAATTCCATCATGGAATCCAGCGTAGAGCAACTAGTCGAGGAACCAGGACGGGGTTCAACATCATCGCGGTTCTGGAACCGACGGTCCAGACTGGAAAAGGTTCTCATGATGGTTTCGGGTGTTGCCGTGCTTGCGTGCGTCGCTCTGGTGGGCGTGGTGGCTTCTGGTTCTTCAAGTTCCTCCTCATCAGCGTGAGTATTGAAAGTAATAAAGCAGTGCTTGCTATGAAAATTATATAACTGTCCAGCATATTGTTGGTTACATATTTAAAATTCCTCTGTGAAGAGGTTTGCCGTTTGTGTGGCTGAAATCAATCATCATTCCGCTCTGATGAAACATAAACAATGGACCTAAATAAATGAAATAGATGAAGTTTCTCCTTTTCACCCCTGTCAGTAGTTAGTCCATATTCCCAATTAGTAGCCTGACTAGATGTATGCATATGTAGCAATGTGTTCTAAATGAAAGTGCGGTAGGAAAACAGAAGTAATATATAAATAAAGAAAACCAACCGTTAATAACTTGAATTGAAATTAGTCATCGGATAGAGGTTGGCTAGAATGCTGAGATACAAAATGAAAAAGTCTCTGACACCAAAATAATTATAAATGCTCTCTTTGGGTTATGAGGAAGATTTGATAAAATATGAATTCAACCAGAAAATCCACAAGGCAATGGAGAGTAGATACAATTTTTTTTTGCCTACCTCTAGGCAGGATCAACCAAACTTAGTAATGATAATGATTGGTTGGTTGGTTGACCCTGTCTATCTCTAGGCAGGATCAACCAACCAGCCAATCACTATCACTGTTACGTTTGGTTGATCCTGCCTAGAGACAGACAGGATCAGCCAACGATCACTGTCACTAGGCATGATCAACCAAACGTAATAGTGATAACGATTATGAAAATATCTTTTATGCTCTAAAACCTCCTTTAAATGGAGATCGCACTGAATGTCTTCATGAATACTTATTTACTGAAAACTTGACAACCTTATACTTCCACGTGAACCGTTTTCTCTCGAAGTTCTTCCAAAAGAACTCGGCACAACTTGAAAGAGAGGTGTCGCGCAAAAACTGATCACCTGTAGTACAATGATTAAAAACGAGACAATACCATTCTTCCTTACCCCTCACAAAACCGTGAACATTTACCTGAAATACAAGCACAACGAAGATAACCTGGGGTTATGCCAGTTTGCTTACAGATTCAATGAAATAGGTTCGTTTTTATAAACATTCAATCCCCCTTCTTGCTTTGACTGAATACACAACCCATTAATGGAAGCTGAAAAACCATTGTTATGGTTACAATAACAATAATCGGGTCGAGAAGCAAATCCACAGTTATGTATATGTACATATATTTAAAGACAAATCAATATATGTACATATACATAACTGTGGATTTGCTTCTCCATTTTAAGACTCATGCTACTATGAGTATTTTTTAATCTGATCATCATCATGAACATAGATGACTGATAACAGTCAATACAACTGCACCATGACAGAAACTGATGGTGTTTTTTCCTTTCCAGGCCTAGATTTAACCTACATGATCTTACTCAGGTAGCACAAAATGCTAAGCAACTCCTAACTAGAAAACAAGTTGACGTTCCAGATATAAAACAACCAGCAGAAGACCTGAGGTCAAGTCAGACGTCTTCAGCCCAAAAAAAGAAGTCAACAAGACTGCCTGTAACCCAAGGCGCCGAATATGACATCTGCAACACCGAGGAATGCATTCTTGCTGCTGCTGCTATTATTGAAGCAATGGATAAAACGACACACCCTTGTGACAATTTCTACCAGTTTGCTTGTGGAGGGTGGATGGAAAAGCACCCAGTCCCAGAGGTCTCTTCTCGCTGGGGTCAGTTTGATCTGCTGGATCTAGAAATGACTAATGCTTTGAGTGATATCTTAACATCTCCTGTAGTTGCAGATGACCCTAAACCCATTAACCAAGTGAAGGCGATGTATGCTGCATGTATGGACGAAGGCGCACTTGAATCTGTTGGTGTTACCCCACTGACTGACTTCTTGAGACAATATGGAGGATGGCCCATGACCTTAGAGGACTGGAGCGAAACGTCCTTTGACTGGCAGATGGCAGTTGCTGATGCAAGAAGGTTATTGGCTGAAGATTATTTGATCAAAGTATGGGTGTTTGCAGATCAGAAGAACACTTACGCCACAGCCATATACGTAGATCAATCATCCCTGGGGATGCCACGCTCAGTTCTGACATCACCTGAGAGCTATGAAGCAAGAGTCACCGCATACAAGGAGTACATGGCAACTACTGCCTCAATCATAGCTAAATCTTTAGGCATGGCAGTTGATGATACTGTAATACAAGAGGAGGTGAAAGCCACCCTTGAGTTTGAAATGGCACTTGCCAACATAACAAGTCCAGATGAAGACAGGAGAGATTCTGCACGTCTGTACAATAACATGACAGTTGGTGAGCTTAATGATTTAACAGGTGGATTCATTCAATGGCCGGAATTACTCTCCTCAATGTTTTCTCCTACTGGTATTTTTATTGACACAAACCAAAGAGTAGTTGTACAAGAAGTTGAATACATGGAAAGGCTGACAGACCTCCTGCAAGCAACAAACTCGAGGACTGTAGCGAACTATCTGATGTGGCGACATGTACAAGCTCTCGGAGATGAAACCAACAAAGAGATGAGAGATGCATCTTTCCACTACCAAATGATCACCACCGGCGTTACAGCACAGAAATCTAGGTCAGAAACGTGTGCAAGTTCAGCAAACGACTACATGGGAATGGCACTGGGCACTAAATATGTTGAGACTTACTTCTCCCAGCAAGCTAAGGATGAGGCAAACGAAATGGTTGAAGATTTACGGGCATCTTTCAAAGATCTTTTAGCTATTAATGAGTGGATGGACGAGGAGACTAAGCCAAGGGCTATTGAAAAGGCCGATGCCATCAGCAAGTTTATAGCATACCCTGACTGGTACACGAATGCAACGGCGCTTGAATCGTATTACAGCGGGTTAGGCAATATCACAGAGACATCTCACTTCATGAACATATACGTATTAAGGTAAGACTATTAATACTCATATATACTATTATCTTAAGGCATAAACAAATTTCAGAAGTGTTTTATTCTAAAATCACTCTTAACAAAATGTCATGAACATTCCTCTTAGGATATCAGTCAACTTGGAGTCCCATTTTAACATTAGCAAATATTACCAAGTATTACCCTTTCTTTCCTATATACATCATGAGATTCTAAGATTTTTTTCAAGAACCATGTAGAATGTACAAGGCAAGATGAACACCTTGTACATCATGGAAATTTCACGTTGTGTAACGAGACCTATCAACATCTTTACTCCAGAAACTGGATGAGCATAGACGAACTAAATGATTTTGGATTGCCCACGAAGCGTGACAGGTGGGATTTGGCTCCTACCGTCGTCAATGCTTACTATATGCCCGAGTTTAATTCCATAACATTCCCGGCTGGTATTCTCCAACCTCCATTCTACCGTGCTAACTCTCTCCAAGCATTGAATTACGGTGGCATTGGACAGGTGAGTGCTTATCCTAAATTTAAATCTTTCCTCCAGGGCAACTGAGGTTTGAAAGTTTCCACATCATGTGTTCCATGCTCTTTTATTATACAGGGATGGCAAAACACTGTGAAGAACCTCTAATTACAAAGTCACAGTGAACACTGAGGTTTTGCTTTAGTGTTCTAATGATCCTAATCTATAAGATGTCCTTTTTTGTGGTTTCAGTCACTGCAACCCAAATGACAATATCACGAGTCAAAGTTCTACTTTGAAGTTGCAAGTCAGCAGCTGGATTCTGAATATTCTTGAGGTTTGCAGTACAACAGTTAGACTTTGAATATTTTGGCGAGGCCTGAAATTAGCTAGGATTTCCAACAATTTCTGCAATTCTAGCGACCCAAATTCACAGGTCATAGGTCACGAGATTACCCACGGCTTCGACGACGAAGGACGGCAGTATGACAAGGACGGCAACACCATCCCGTGGTGGAGCAACGCAACATCTGAAGCCTTCAAGGCAAAGGCCCAGTGCATTATCAATCAATATGGCAACATCAGTGTCCCAGATGTGGCAGATCTGTTGCCGAACGCTACGCTCAATGGCGTGAACACACAGGTGTGTATGACGTTGTATGATGATGATGAAAGTATTCTCTTGCTATGTGTAAACGCAATCCTAAATCTCAATAAAAACTCCAACACTTCAGTGAAGTGAAAGTTCATACGCTCATAAAACTGCATCACCCTACACGGAATCTTTGATGTAGGTAATTTTCTCTGTTGTTTAAGCATGACTATATATATATATATATATATATATATATATATATATAAACTATACACATTACAGGAATATTACTTATTCATTTTCACTTCAACTTTCTGATGACCACAGAAATTTGGGATGAAGCCTTCATATATACAGTATATATATATATATATATATATATATATATATATATATATATATATATATATATATATATATATATATATATATATATAAACACTTTAACCCGTATCCGATTTCACTGTCACTGACCTTTGGTGTCCTGATGCCAAACAGACACAAAACCAGCAAACAGTCCCTCCCTTCTAAACCTTTGCTCTTCGCTCAGGGTGAAAACATAGCTGACAATGGAGGTCTCCGAGAGGCCTTCTTAGCTTACCAAAAGTACGTCGAGCGCGTCGGAGAAGAGCCTCGCCTACCCGGCATCGACCACTTCACTCCACTGCAGCTGTTCTTCCTCTCCAACGCCAACATCTGGTGCAACACCATCACGAAGGAGGGCCTCCTCAACCAAATCCTTACCGACCCCCATTCGCCCGCGAGATACAGAGTGTTGGTTCCCATGAGCAACATGGAGCAGTTCTCTACAGTCTGGAACTGTTCGTCCACGGCGCCAATGAACCCCCCGGATAAGTGCGTCGTCTGGTAAGAGGCAGCGACACTGCTGTCACTGGAAACATTTGCCATGTTAATTCGCTTCACAACGCCTCTGCTGCTACCGCGTAACATGGTGAATTTGAAGCCGCAGATCTACTACTGGCTCTTCCCACCCTTATCCCAAAAGTAAGGGCAACAGAGAAAGAGTAAGCATAGAAGAGAGATAAACAGAGGAAGGACTCCTCTATCATACAACAATTACATACATATGAAATAGTTAGCGACAAGTAATAGCTGAGATTCAACCATTATTCAATAAATACTTATACCATATGACTAAGGAATCATTTCAAATGAAACCATTCAGAGTTTTAATGTCTGTACAAGTTTTGGACAAGAATATTTACCGAAATACCCTAAAACTTCATGAATTCCACTGATGTTTTATTATCTAACAAGGATAATAGTCGGAAAACCTAAGCAATACTGAAGATGGGCAAATTCCTTAATAACAAAGAAATTTTAGGAGGCTACAGACATACGTAAATAGTGAATTTTTACGATGTGTATTTTTCCCCTTTTGATAGGGGTAGGGGGTAGGGTTGGCACTAGATAAGAGGAACCTTCCAATTCTCAGCAAGGCTGTAGGGGTGATCCCAGCTGAAGCTGGAACCCATTCACAGCTGGTCGAGTGGTGGAGGGTGGAAAGTCAGGATATTAAGTAGGGTGAGGAAAAAAGTGCGGACAGATAGACAAAGCCGGCACAATAGTTTTCTTTTCAGAAAACTAAAAATTATTTTAGTGATAATTTCAAATGTGATTCAAAATACCTTTTAACTAGGAAGTAACCAATATTGTGAAGAGGTTAAGTATTTCCTTCAATGTATCTTTTGTTTCACTAGAGCATATCTTTTTTTTTTATTTTATTCAATTAACCCCATAGTCATTGTAATGCCAGTTTACAGAACTTAATCTATCAAACTTGACTTGAGCTGGATAATACACCATTTGGCAAGGTTTTCACTATTATCTTGGAACTGATACAATATACCTGAATCTGTCATTTTCGTAAGTGAAGTGTGTGTGTGTGTGGTGATGGGGGTAACAAGTTGGGGGAATTCGTGGATGGAATAACTACCTCCCAAAAAACAAAATTGCTTTGATTTTCATCAACATGTGGGGATGGGGATGAGGGGTTAACAGGTTGGGGAAATTCGTGGATGGAATAACTACCTCCCAAAAAACAAAATTGCTTTGATTTTCATCAACGTGTGGGGGGGATGGGGGATGAGGGGGGTTAACAGGTTGGGGAAATTCGTGGATGGAATAACTACCTCCCAAAATACAAAATTACTCTGATTTTCAGCAACAACAACAACTCCGAGATCTCACATAACTTATAAGTGAGTGAAACTTAACAGTGCAACAGAGACCATATTAAATACAAAATACACCGAAAGATGAGTGCAAGCTTGGTTTTCATACTATGACGGGAAGTTATGGGCTTAGTTATAGTTTGGCATGATCACGCACTTGCTTAGTTAGGGCCAGCAAGTCGGGTTAGGCTACAATTATATAAAAGGAATGGCGTCTTGGGGAAGTAGACAGTGTTCAAACAGTTTAGTTATGGCCAGGATTAAACTACCATATGGTTCGATCTTTCCGGTGCCAATTAAGGGAAAATGGGGCAGAGTGAGGATATGACTTTGTAAAAATCATAAAATCACAGAACTGAAAAGATCTGAATATGTAAATTAAATATTACACCATTCACAATTCTTACCTTTATTGATGTTGGCCTTTAGAGGATAGTAATTATTGGTTTCAGGTACTGTACATGTACTTTGAATTCTGTAATTTCATTGACTCTCTTTTACTACTGACATACAAACAGCCAACTTGGAGCAGACGACTTGAGTCATGTTTTAATATGGCAACCACGTGATGCATGCTCTGATTTCTCTCTCTGGGTGGCAAAACATTTTCGCCTGTAAAATAAAAAAAAAAAAATTCATGGTCACAAATTGTTAATATTTGCACTTCAAGAGCAAAACATTTTTAAAATAGTGGTGGAGCTGAAACAGTTTTCCATCAGAGACACTTGTGAAACTTTCATCTAAAAATCTCTAAACTTTTTACGATATGGGAATGAATTTCAGATGCAAAATTACCATGATTTTAACGAAAATAAGTCTTTCATTAACAACAAATAAAACTAACAGACGACATATGCAGCTTTTACAAACGTGCATTGTCCTGCAGCCCATCATTTTGTAACAAAATTAACCTTATGCTAATTGCACTTCACCTACTCTCTTTGCCTTCACTGGCTGTCACAAAGAAGTTGGAAGGTCACGTGATCACTTGTAACCGTTTCTTTTCCTTTCATGTGATCACTTGTAAGTGTTTCTTTGCCTTACATCCTTTTGCACTTGTCTGTCTGCGTTTGTTACAAAGTCACCTCAAATACCTGCTGATGAAATTCTAATAAATTTTTTTGAGGATGGGCCATGACCAAGGTACAAGTTCATGAAGCTTTTAAGATGGATATTCATTTGGAGCAGAAAAACAGACTATTTGTTCTCTTAACCTACATATCAAGTAAATCCAGAAAACCAAGGGTATGGTGGATGATATATGTCCTAATAAAAGTTAGCACTGGTGAAGGTGTAGTTTCTAATAGCCTTCTCTAATTTCAATTGCCATCCCTTCACACAAATAACAAACATAAATCAAGCCCAATGTGAATAGCTATCCTGAATTTTTAACTGATATGGACTTCAAATCTTCAATAAAATGTAAGAAAAACTATAACAATTTAAGAAAAAACTAATATAGTCATTTTTGACAGTAACCTTGGTGGATGCAGCTAAAAAAAAAAAACAATGAAGAAGCTGTATGGAACTGGTTTCTGCAAAGATATAAGGTGCCAGTCACAGATTGCGACAACCTTGCCAAAGCACTTGAATTTTGCCAGAATTGCTGAATCTAAGAGGACAATCTCCTATTGGTGATCATACCCAAGTAAGCAGCTCTCTATCCCAGATGACATGGGGTCTAAGGATTCAGCAGACTTGACATAGGACGAAAAAATGTTGTCTTAATTCTGCTGTTGCTAGTCAGTCGAGGTACTTCTGTCCTTATATTGATCCAATGGGCCCAAGCTGCCATTGGTTACATGTTTCAGGTAAATCCTAGTGGAGCAGTTTCCAGAATGAAACCCAAGACTTGAAACTGGAATACCTTCATCTCCCAAATGAAGAGAAGGGATTTCCTGGAATTTCCGTGGATAATAATGTAGAAGTATGTATCCTCAATGTCCAAAGATACTGTAAGGTGTCAAAGAAACGAGCAGGTAAAAGTTACTGCTACTTTATTACAGATCCAGGCAGCTTATATTGCGGCCGACTGGCGCCCGACGCGAGAGACAATGGAATTGACTGTGACCTGAGGTCAAAACAATAAACAATAATATGCAGTGAACGAGTACAAATTACAATACAAAACATACAGAGCTACAATATGGATACAGTCTTGATGCCTGTGAATGAAGAAACATGTGATACACAATGTGTGACATTTGTATAAATACGCATAAAGTAAAAATGATTAAAATGCGTGACCTGGCACGTTTTAGGCGTGACTAATTGAGCTTGAAGAAATGGGAAGTCACCAAAGAAAACAAGCTCAGCGGAGACTTAATTAATGGCGCCATGAAACACTATCCTGGCGCCGATGTGGTGACTTTACAAATCTCCCAAGACGAGGACGCGTCTGGCTAATCCCTGTATCTGCTGGGACGCTGAAGGGTGCCGCGGCTCCCTTGAAGATAACGGAGGGCCTCCCGCCTGTGAGGCTGCTGGTTGGGCGGTCCCTTCCTGGGGCAGCGCCTGCGGGGGTGAGGGCGTGCTGGAGTGCGGTTGGGCGGAAGGGGGTGCTGCGTCGCTGCCGGGACTCTCCGACAGGAAGGCGGGCTTTAACCGGTCTATGGAAACCCAGTCGTCCCTTCCTGGGAGTGCCAGCTGGAACGCCTTGCTGTTTCGTTCCAGCACGCGGAAGGGTCCCCTGTAGGGCTTAGTTAGTGGTGGACGGACGGCGTCGACTCTGACGAAGACGTGGGTGGCGGATGACAGCTGTGGCGGCATGAAGGTGGTTGCTTTGTCGATGTATGAGCGCCTGCAAGGGGCGAACTTGCGGCCACGTCGCGGAGCCTCTGCAGTGATGGGGAGTGGCGTTCATCCGTCACGAGCTCTCCCGGCACCACGAGGGGTTCCCCATAGGTTTGTTCAGCTGCGGATGGGGTGCCGTCGGCTCTGGGGGCGGTCCTCAACCCGAGGAGGACCCACGGCAGCTGATGTTTCCAGTCCTCGGCGGTGCAGCGGGCCATGAGGGATGACTTTAGGGACCTGTGGAACCGTTCGACCAGGCCGTTGGCCGCTGGGTTGTACGCTGTGGTGGTGTGGTGCGTGGTTCCCAGCAGTTTAGCCAGGGCAGACCACAACTCGGAGAGGAAAGCGGGGCCCCTGTCGGTTGTGATGTGGTCCGGGGCGCGGCGGCTAACCCAACTGGAGAGCAGGGCCTCAGCGCACGCGCTGGAGGTGGCTTCTTGCATGGGTGTGGCCGGGCCACCTCGTCGAACGGTCTACTCGTCAGGCGGTCACCGTCAGGAGGTATCTGGATCTGCCTGATGGGGAAGGGGCCCGACGGCGTCGATGTGGGATGTGGCCGACTGCGTGGCGCCCTGGCTGTGCAGGAACTCGCCGCGTCATTTTTGCACCCCCCCGAACTGCAGTGTGACGCCGACCACCTTACTGGTCTGGCACTGCAGGCACTGTTTGCCCAGGCTGGGTGGCGTTCTCTCCTTCTGCACCCGAACAGGCTATGGCTGAGAGGTGGCGCTGCTGTCTGGAAGACCATGCGTCCCCTGCTTCGTGAAGGCGTGAACCAGTGGCTGGTGGTCTGTGAAGATTGTGAAGGGCGTCCCCTCCAGGAGGAACTTGAAGTGCCGAACTGCGCTGGTACATCGCGCAGAGTTCCCTGTCGAAGGTGCTGTAGCGGGTCTCTGCGGGACTGAACTTCTTGCTGAAGAAGGCGATGGGCTGGGGCGCCGTTGATGATTTGCTCCAGAACAGCACCGCAGGCGGCGTTACTGGCGTCTGTCGTCAGCTGGAGGGGGCCTTGGGATCCTGGTGTGCCAAGGCGGTTGCCTTGGTGAGGGCGAAACCCTTCGTCAAGGAAAAGGCCTGCTGCTGGCTGGGTCCCCAAGACAGGGACTTCGGTTGGCCTTTAGGACTGCCGTCAGGGGCCGTGGTGTGCGCGATCCCGGGGATAAACCGCCTGTGAAGTTTACCATCCCAAGGAACTCCTGGACGGCCTTGATGGAGGTGGGTGTCGGGAACAGCTCACGGCTGCTACTTTCGATGTAAGAGGGCAGACGCCTGTCGGAGACACCTCGTGACCCAGGAATTCTGCTTTCTGGACGCCGAATGTACACTTGTCGAAACGGACGACAGGCCGTTCTCTTGGGCGCTGGAGGACTGCTTTGATGTGTCTCTGGTGTTCGCCAGAGACCTGGAAAATATGAGAATGTCGTCGACGTAGCAGACGCAGAATTTTAGGTCCCCAGGATGCTGTCCATGAGCCGCTGGAAGGTGGCCCGGCGTTCCTCAGCCCGAAGGTGGAGAAGGCGAACACATAGGACCCGAAGGGCGTGATGATGGCTGTCTTTGGTATGTCCTCTGGCGCAACAGGTACCTGGAAATAAGATTTAAGAAGGTCCAATTTAGTGAATATTTTGGCCCCGTGAAAGGAGGCCGTGAGGTCTTGCATGTTGGGTGAGGGTAGTGGTCGGGCTCTGTTGCAATGTTGAGCCGCCTGTAGTCGCTGCAGGGTCTCCAGGAGCCGTCCGGTTTCTGCACCATGGGGGGAGGCCCATGGACTGGAGGCTTTCCTGCAGATGCCCATCTGTTCCATCTCCATGAATGCTTTTTTCGCCTCCTGAAGGCGCTGAGGGGGAAGCCTGGAACTTCGCATGTGTCGGGGCCCTTTAGTCACTATATGGTGGTATATGCCGTGCTTGGCTGGGGCCCGGGGACTTGGCGAAGCTCAGGCTTAAATATCTCAGGGAACTCCGACAGTAGGTGTGCATACTGGGTCCCGCCGTTAATGGGAGAGACCGGCAGGAGTCGGTATCGAGGAGGCGCTTGCGCCCCACGTCGACTAGCAGGCCAAAGTGCGCCAGAAAATCGGCCCCCAGGAGTGGGGTTCCTACGTCCGCGACGATGAAGTCCCAGGAGTAACTCTGGCCAAGGATGGAGATCGACAGGAGCCTGGTGCCGTAGGAGAGGATGGGGGTTCCGTTGGCGGCCGTCAGGAAAGCGGCCGGGTCTGGTGTCTGGTTGCGGTCCTCTCTGGATGCTGGGAAGACCGATTTAAAGGCCCCTGTGTCGACCAGCATCATCCTGCCGGAGACGGTGTCGCGGGGCGTAAAACCCTACTGTTTTGAGGCCCTGGGTTCTTCGGCTGCCATGGCGGCCTGTCCTGCTGGCCGCCGCCCCCCGTTTTTGAACGGGCGAATGAGCAGGGCGGCAGGCAGTTTCGGGCGTCCTTTCCGAACCACTTGTGGTAGCGACAGAAGCCGGGGACCTCCATCTGCTGTGGTTCGGTGGACGTCTGTTGGCGATGGCGTTGGCGGGCTGCTCTCACGTCCTCTTCAGGCTGGACGGAGCTGACCGGCTGTGGCCGGTTTTAGCCGGCTGTGAAGCCTTGACGGAGTCTGTGAGGTGTTGCGCCGTCTCTATGAGGTCCTCGACAGGCATGGTGTAGGGGTGAGCGATCTGGTTGCGTACCTCCGGGAGGAGTTGGCGAAGGTAGATTTCCGTGTGAAGCTTATCTCCTGCCGCTTCTTGTGCCACCCCAAGTCTGGTAGTGACAGGAGATCTACGACCATGCCCCAAGCGTCTCTTGAATTGAGGTCGTGGCGTGGGTTTATGGCAAGGTCGATAGCACGGGCGGCCCGCTCGGCGATGGGCAGGGAGCAAGCTTCGAGGAGGAACTTTTTGTGGTGCTGTATGTGAGGGTGTGTGTTTCGGGTACTCGCGAGATGAGTTTTCTGTACACGTCCTCGGAAGGGCGTTGAGCACTGTGTCGGCCTGTAGGATTTCGTCCGTCAGGTCCGCGATTCTGAAGTGGCTCTCCACCCTGCGCAGCCACATCGATGGGTTCCCCTGCGTAAACGGCGGCAGCTTTACGGTGAGGGCGGCCCGCGATTGTGTTGCCCAGCCGTCGTGTGTTCGGGCGCTGGTGTGGAGTTGCGGGGGAGGGCCTCGATGCGGGGGCAGGCGCGGGTGTGATGGGAGGTAGGTAAACCTCCGAGTCCGCGAGGTCCGCGTTTAACTGCATGAAGGAGGATATCCGCGTCCATGCTCGCTCCTTTGACCCCTTACTGGGTGGGGTACTCGCGTCAGTCGCACTTTTCGTGGCGCCGTGTGGTTCCGCTAGTGGCGCTGGTGGGGTACGCGAAGGACGAGAGTCAGCACGCTCAAACGCTGGTTACAGCGCCGTGTTTAGGCCGCTAAGAGCGTTTTGGAGAAATCCTGAGCCAAGACTAAGTCGCCGTGTGAGTCCGCTAATGGCTCCAGGATACTCCGGGGTCACCACTGTAAGGTGTCAAAGAAACGAGCAGGTAAGGGTTACTGCTACTTTATTACAGACCCAGGACAAAAATTTCAGAGTTTAAGTACTGACCCCAATTATGCCCCAAGTATTAAGCTAATTTAAATGAACTAAAAGTTATGTAATTTTTATTTAAAATTTAGCTTATTCAGTAATGGTTGACCGTCGAAATAGCGCATTTACAGTAGGTGCGTACGTATACTAATGTTACCCCTAATTCATGGGATGCCGTTTTCTTTCTCAGAGTAAAGCCGTTTTCTTTGCGTCACTAGGCAAAACGTCACAGTCAACAAAAGTACAATTCCATAAACCGTCGAAAACATGTACATAATGTTCGTAGAAGGTAGTACAGTACAGGTAAAATTCAATCAATTTAAAAATCATATACTGTACAGGTAATGACGTACCAGAAAAATAATAAGTTGTAAAAGTATGTTTGAGCGCTAACTACGAATGGGAGAGAGAGAGAGGAGAGAGAGGGGGGGAGTAACTGTAATAAAGTAACTGTACTGCTTTTGTATCGTATTTATGCGCAGATATATAAATACAAATTTCCATTCTGATTTTACACCTAAAAACACGAAAACTTAAAAATTAAACACACTTTCTACAGGGTATCATCTTTGAAAAATGCAGTAACTAAGGGTATCACATCTTGTAAAAGTACACCAACTGACGTGCCGTAATTACATGCACATACAGATTGCACCAGCACTTTTCTCGAGGTGAACAGAGTAATCTTCAAAGAATGACACTTATACAACTCTTAGTTACATCTCTGATATTACATTAACGAATTTATTTTATCAAGTGAGGCGCGACTGAACAACCTCATCTGAAGGTCATATAAAGTCCTTTGCGACAAAAGACTTTGCAAATGGACATACTTGTATGATATTTATGTACAGAAATATAAATATAAATTTTCCATATCGATTTTTACAGTTAAAAGCATTTAAACTTATAAATGTACTTCAACATTAAAATGCATTTTCTGCAGGGTATCATCTTTGAAAAAGTGCAGTAACTTTGCAAATGGGAATCACATCTTGTAAAAGTACACAAACTGAATGTGCTAAAATTACCATTGCATCATATTTATGCATGTACAAAAATAAAAATAATACATTTTCGATACAGATTTTACACATGAAAGCATGAAATGCATTTTTTCATAGAGATTTTACACATGAAAGCATGAAATGCATTTTCATAGAGATTTTGCACATTAAAACATGAAATGCATTTTCATACAGATTTTACACATAAAAGCATGAAATGCATTTTCATACAGATTTTACACATAAAGAATGAAATCCATTTTTTCATACAGATTTTACACATAAAAGCATGAAAACTTGTAAATTACTTCAAAAATAAACACCCACTTCTGCAGAGTTTCTCGAGAATTTCGTGCGTCTGTGAAAAAATCGCGTATGCCCATTAGTTAGGTTCAGTGAAAAGTTCGTGTGTGTGTGAATTCGCGCAACTCAAATCGTGTAAGATCGAAGTATTACTGTACATGGCTATAGTTTCAACTCGGATGACAGCTTAAATTTTGAAATTGCGGTAGCGTATCTTTTTTTTGTGTAGGTGACTAGCCTCGCCCACTTCTGGGGAAAAAGAGGTACAACTCAGCAAAGAGCTTCAATTTGTTTCTGCTGGCTTACAAATGAGGATCAGTTGTGAGAAGTCAGCTTATTTTGGAATTCTATCACTTTTCCAGTTGATGTTTTTTGCCAATTGGTGAAATGTTTTTACTTTTGGTAGCCTTCGCATGATTGGCAAATGTTAGTTTTTTTTTGAGACAGGCTTTTTTCAAGATTGGAGACTTGTTTTTCACTGATTATGACTTTTTGGATAGCCGACATGTTTTTACACAATAGTATGTCAGACTCAAGTACTGCTAGTGTTCATTATTGCAGCAAAGGCTGTAATACAAGACTAACCAAGGCATCTTATGACTCACATACCCTTTGTTCAGACTATAAGGGGCAGGTGTGTTCTGTAGATTTGAGCTATAATGAGTGTAGAGACTGGGATGACAAAACTGGAAAGTTTTAAAGTCACATTTAGCTAATGGAAAGAGACAAGAAGAGGAAGGCGCTTCTAGAGCCGATAACAAGACTTTAGCTAGCCAGGACTCTACTACTAAGTCTGATTCTAATAATGTTATTATTCCTGTTATATCTACTCCTGTACCTATTGTGTCTCCAATTCCCAGTCCTCCAACTGTACCACCTACTCCTTTGCCTGGCTCCCAAGCTTCCGACCCTGACCTCATTGCCAGTCTCAAATCAAGGGTTGATCAGAAACTCGGTCTGATAGTGACACAATGGAACAGTTAGAGCTCCATCAAGGTCCTAATGGACAAAATGAGTGATAAAAGTGCCAGTGAAGTGTTAGTGGAGGAAGTGGCTGCTCATCCTGCCAATGCTCTTAGGCAAAGGTCTCTGTCATACTCCCCTAAACCTAGGAGGAGTCATACTGAAGCCCAAGGAGGTTGGTGGAGTCTGCCCATGGATAGTCGCCCCCTCAGTAGAACCTTTTGTTGTGTCCCAGGTTGCTACAGACAGCCACTGGAAAGGTGTCTATAAGGAAGTGCATCATTTGTCCTCTAGTTTGGAGATGTCCAGTCCCTTAAAGAGGTGCCACTGATGTTTTGCTGATGAGTCTCAGCCATTGAAAAGGCCTATAGTGGATGCGGACCGCTCTTCTCCGGTACTCCTACAAAAGGTTCAGAGAACCTTCTCGCACCCTCAGCCTTTCCTGCAGTTTCTGGGGCAGCCCAGAACAATTTTCTCTGGAACGCCCAGCAGTTGAGAGACAGCACTTGGCTCCCAAGCACTATTCCACTCATAAGACACCCATTCTCATCCAAGCATCATTCATCTTTTGAGTACCCACCTACCGCTCACGAGCGCCCAGCAGTGTCTGGATGTCTAGCTTCTCTTTCAAGCACCCGGCGCCAACTTCAGTCCTTTACGCGGCGCCAGCTCCCTAGCGCCTGGTTCCTTCGGGTCAGAAACCTTCAGCTCCCATGCCCGCAGCCTTGGATCCTCTGTGAAGAAGGCCTTGAATGAGATTGAGGGTTGGCTTTCATAGAAGAGAGAGCAAGGAAAGGCTTCTTTTAGTTTTCCTCTCTCCCGATTGTCTCGCAGGAGGTATTTATCACATACCACAGGAGAAGCTCCCTCTTTGGGAGTCACTGCCTCCTCCCAAAGGGGCTTCTCTGGGCTTATTGATTCTTCATGGAGGTCTGCCTTTTCATCTGCAAAGGTGATGTCTTACTCATCGGAGTTGGATCACCTTCTCAAGAACGTGTTTGAGGTTTTTTGAGGTCTTGAGTTTTTTAGACTGGTCAGTGGGGCCTCTTGCATGAAAGATTCAAGACTGCCCTTCCTTACCTGAAGATTGTGCTGCAGACTGGCTTAGTGTCCTTTCTAGCACAGACATGGGAATTAGAGATGGATCTCAGGAGTCAGCCTTTGTCTTCCCTATGGGGATCCTTAAGAAGAGGAGCTTTGGTGCCTGCTCACCACCAAAGGACATCACTTCTTCACAGAAGTCAGCTTTTCTCTTCTCACCTCCAGACCACCAACATCTTTTCCACAATCCACCATGAACAAGATTGTTTTGGACCTCCAAAAGAAGTCTACCAAGGACCTCTTGGCCCAGTCTACTAGATGTCCAAAGGAGTAAGCCACCTTTGGCTATAGGTTGGCCGCCTCCCTCCAGCCTCAGCCCTTTGTAGCACCAGAGAAAAGGCCCAGCCTAGACCTTGGACAAACATCCATTTCTCGACACGTCCTTTTAAGAAGTCATATTCCAAACCTTCTATGCAGAAGTGAAGTTTCTGTCCTCCATGCTCCAGTAGGAGCCAGACTCCTCCATTTTTGGGAGAGATGGAGCACAAAAGGGGCAGAACAGTGGATAGTGAAAGTCCTGAAGGAGGTCTACTCCATCCCGCTCAGGAGAAGCAACCCTTAGTTAGCATTCCCATTGTATTGTCTGCCAACTCAGTAGGCTTGAGAGGTATTCGTCCTCTCAGAAGAGGTCATCCTCCTCAGGAAGAGAGCAGTAGAGGTGGTCGAGGACATCAGAACAGAAGGATTCTACAATTGTCTTTTTGTAGTCCCCAAGTCATCGGGAGGTTTGAAACCTGTCCTTGATGTCAGCACTCGAATTTCTTTGTCCAGAAGACGAAATTCAAGATGGAAACGAACCAAACTGTCCTGTCATCCATTCACCAGGGTGATTGGATGACCATCATCAACTCATCAACATGCAGGATGCATACTTCCACGCCCCATCTATCCGAACTACAGGAAATACCTCAGGTTCATTTTCCAAGACAGAGTCTATCAGTTTTGAGCCCTGTAATTCAGCATCTCTACAGCTCCTCAAGTCTTTGGGGTTCATTCCCTTGCAAAGTGGCTTCATCTTATGGGCATCAATATATCTCTCTATTTGGATGACTGGCTCCTTTGATCCCCTTCGAAGAAAAGTGCATGGAGGACCTTCGGAAGATCCTTCTCAGCCCAAGAGTTAGCACTCATAATCAACTTCCAGAAGCCTCAGCTGACCGACACAGGAGATACTTTATTTGGGGATGACAATAAACTTGGAGTTTTTGGGTTTTTCCATCCCCCAAGAGAGTAGAATCCTGCCTACAGACAGTGAACGAATTTCTCTCTCTCTCTAATAATGCTCAGTCAACAAATGGATGAGTCTTCTAGGAACTCTGGCCTCCAAAGAGCAGTTTGCACTCTGGGAAGACCACATGAGAGTACTGCAGCTCTTCCTGAGAGCCAACTGGGACAGGAGAGCACATCCGACACATTTGTTTTTCCTGGCCACTCAAGAAATCAAGAAGGATCTGCAACAATGGAAGTCCATAAACAGATTTTTGAAGGAAAGTCTCTCCTTCCGCTGAGCCCTGACCTAGACTTCTACCAGAGCTAGGTTGGGGAGCTCTACTGGGAAGCAAGAGTTACCGACATGGTCCCTGAACAAATAAAGTGGCACATCAATCCAAGGAATTGACAGCGATTCATCTGGGACTACAATTCTTCGCAACAGAGGTTTTCAACAAGATAGTGATGGTCCATTCGCACAATGCCACGGCCCTGTCTTATATCAAGAAGCAAGGGGGACTCACCCTTTCTCCATATGCAAGGCAGCAGGGGCCCATCTTCTTTGGGCAGGCCAGAACCAAACCAGGCTTGTGATGAGGTTCATTCAAGGCAAAATGAACGTGTTAGCAGATGAACTGAGCTGTCACGAGACACAGGTCCTTCCTGCAGAATGGACTCTGGATCCTCTAGTTTGCCCAGATCTGTGGAAACCGTGGAGGAAACTGTCCCTGGATCTCTTTGCAACCTTCAGGAATCATTGACTTCCATTGTTCTGTTCACCAGCTCCAGACCCTCTGGCATGGGCAACAGACACCATGCTACAGGACACAATCGAACAAAGACCCACATGCATTCCCATCATTCAATATGGTAAGGGAAGTTTTAAACAAGTTTCATATGTACCACAATGTTTTTTTCTGCCAGGGGTTTGGATCTATCTTCTAACCAGGATCTGTCCCCCTCATTAAATCTTTTGATACGTCCAAGCAGAAGAAGGTAGAGTCACTCTCTTGGAACTTGGATGCAGTCCTGAAATGGCTCTCTGGTCCTCCCTTTCAAGCCCCTTGGTTGAACAACGTTAGGGACCTTACTAGAAAGACCCTTTTTCTTGTGGTTTTTAGCAACTGCAAGCAGGTTAGTGAGCTTCATGCATTTGATAAAAAGGATTTTCTCTCAAAAGGATGCTGTCTATTCATCTTACTCCTTTGGTTTTTCCAAGAAACGAAACCATGTTCAAGCCCTGGCCCTCATTCTTTTTTACCATTAAGAACTTAATGGAGATCTTGGGCCTAGAAGAGGAACCGAGAGCTCTTTGCCCTGTGAAAGCATCAAGGTACTATCAAACATATCCCCTCGTTCGACAAGTCAGAGAGTTGTCGGCCAGCACTCTGCCAGGCCCAAAGATAGAGTCTCTGGCCCAGCCAATGAAGAATTAGAGGAATTTATTTCTGGTGATAGAAATTCATTTCTGCTATAATGTGGTTCAGATTCCACAATAAGCTGTAGGTCCTGTTACTAGGCAACCAATTGGTTCTAGCCACGTAAAATAAGTCTAATCCTTCAGGCCAGCCCTAGGAGAGCTGTTAATCAGCTCAGTGGTCTGGTTAAACTAAGGTATACTTTTATCTGCATAGGACTGAGAAAATCCAGAGACCTGCTTGTAACCTATGGTGCTAAGTTAAAAACCTTTTCTCAACCCATGACCAAGAATGCTGTGTCATTCTTTCTTTCCAGTGGAGAGGACACCTTACCTTCTTTTAAGATTAAGGCTCACAAAGTCAGAGCAGTCAATACCTCGTTAGCTTTTTAAACATAACCTGTCTCTCTCTTCCATTTTACAATCAACCTATTGAGGTGTAAGTCGATTTTCACAACTCATAACAGGCAGTCCCTGGTTATCGGTGGGGTTCTGTTCTGAGGGTGTGATGTTAACTGAAAATCAAAGCTACCAAAATCGGCGATTTTGGGCATTTTTTGTGCAATTTTCAGCGCTTTTTAGAGCTTACTGGTTATTGGCACTCTGTTAGGTATGTATCAGCACCAATACCCAATTATCAGCGGCAATAAGTGGAAATCGGCTAACAGAGGCGCCAATAACCGATATGCCCTGAAATCGCCAATAAACCAAAATTGGCGATTTTCGCAATTTTCAGGATTTATCTGTTATCGGTGCCTCTGTTAGTATGTATCAGCACCAATACCCAATTATCAGCACCAATAACCAGAAATCAGCGATTTTCAGTGATGAAAATTGCCGATTTTCATCGCTAGACAAGCCAAAACTGGATTGCTGTTAACTAGGGACCGCCTGTACTTGTGCCAAGTGGAAACAGTATTTGAAAATTGCAGTACATTGGGTCCGCTGTCAGTGACTGGTATGGTGTGGGGGATGGCGAGGAAGCGCCTTCTATCTTTGTTCCTTCACCTTGACCTAGGTGTCGAAGTCTCAGGGGAGCCTGGGGGGTACTGTGTACCTGAAGTGCCCACCAGTTTTTCAGTGGATGGGTGGTTTTTACAGGCCGTGTAGGTGACAGTATTGTGTTTTCTGTCGTTTTTATTGTGGTACTGCACACAGGGCAGGCAACTATTGATGCCATCAGAAATGTCCTTCACTGCAAAAGCTCCCACTAAAGTAGAGGCACCCATGGCTATACTACCATGCCCTACAGGTTAAAATGAGCACCTCAACCAGAGGCAGTATCTACCTGCAGTAGCTCTTTTACTAGGTAAGTGAAACAACAAGAATTGTTTCAATGCTAGCAAATTTTCTATCCTCAAACTCATTACCATCACTAATATTTTGGGGTAGATATGTCCATGTATTCACCACTCTGTCAATGTGGGATTCATCTATGTAATTATTTGAAGTTACTTTATATAAAAAATGACACTTTTATGATAAAATAATCTTTTCTATATATATCCTAAGTAATTACAGAATCAGAGCCCTCCCACAGACATGGGCATGCTGAGTTGTTCTTTCTTTCACAAAAGTGGGCGGGCTAATCACCTACACAAAAACAAAGCGGTTCCCCAATTTCAAAAATTTAAAACTATAGCTATGTAATTACAGTACTTGGTAAGTATATATAAACTTTATTATAAAAATGTAATTTTTCTATCCAAGAGGAACTCAAGCAGTCACACAATATGCAAAAGCTTTCTGCCAACAGGTCCAGAGAAGGTAGCAAAGGATTTGTGAGCATGTCCTCAGTACCTGTGACACCAAGTTCTGAACACTAGGGAAGCAATGCCCCCTACCTAGCAAGCTTTTGTTTACAAAGGTAAGAAGCATCAACTCACCAGATGATTAATGCCCTGCTTTAAAATCTCCCAAGCTTCAAACCAGATGGTGTTCTTAGGAGTACTTCTTGTGCTTATACAGTACTGACAAAGTCATTGGATCTTCAGGCTTTGGGATGCTAAGTTCTGTACAAGCAACACAGGGCTGACTGGTTCTGAGTTTTGCCAAACTCAGGGATGAAAAGAACAAGAGGGATTTTCATCCTCCGAGTGCCACGCTGTGTAAGAGATCTGTCCAGTTCACCTACTCTCTTAGCCATTGCTAAAGTTAGCAAGCAAACAATCTAGAGTGCAACATCTGTGTCCAGAGACTCTCTCAGGAGCTCATAAAATGCCTGAGTGAGACTAAGGAGACCAAAGACAAAACCCACTCAAGACACCTTGCAAAGTGGGCAAGAGAGCTCAAAGCACATGACAGCCTTAACTGAGGCAAGGAGGTCCATGCCCAAAAGTTGGAACACCTGGGAAACCACAAGCAATAGCTGTTTACTGAAGAAAATGAGGAAGCCAATGAGAAACCACCACCTGATAACACAACCAAAAAAGATGGCACACTTTGCCTGATAGATATCTGCTGTATACAATTTTTTTATTGCTTTTACTAGGCTTCATGACAACACAATATTGGCTCGAGGGATTAGAAGTAGCCAATAACAGAGCTCATAGCAACCCCCTCCCTCCGTGACAATACGCTATTGGCCGGGAGGACTGAGAGTATCCAATTACAACTTGTAACAACCCCTCCTCCCCCTCTCGCCCTCCTTGACGACATGCTGTTGGCAGGAAGGGTGGGATTTTAACCAACCACAAAACTTGTACTTCAAGGTTTTTGCAGACACTAAAAGGAAGGTGAATAGTATTTTTCTATCTCTCTCTGAGAGTGAATAGTATTTTTCTATAGTGAGAAAGAGAGAGAGAGAGAGAGAGAGAGAGAGAGAGAGAGAATGATGGCACAAGAATTTTTAACAAATTTAGGAAATGGTGAGAGCTAACCACGTTTGTATGATGAATAAATGACTTACCTAATAATAAGTACTAATTTTCAAATAATAATATGATTAAATAATAATAATATACTGTAATCACAACATTTATGCATTCTTAAAGTAAATTATTTCAATCTTTAAACAAGGAAATATCACACCCTGTCTTTTGCCCAAAGCTTTGCATTTATGGGGGAGGGTGGAACTATTCAAATATGTCAAAGTTACTTGACATTTCTGACCAAAAGGTGAGGATGATTCTCTCTCTCTCTCTCTCTCTCTCTCTCTCTCTCTCTCTCTCTCTCTCTCTCTCTCTCTATAAAAGGGTAGAATGAGAAATGGATAGATATACAGATAGATACTTAGATCAACCCTTCACTCTCTCAGGAAAAGATACTGCTAATTTGAGTCTCTTTATATATGCACACTGTGTGTGTGTGTGTGTGTTTGTTCATAGTGTTTTAAAAATGTGTAGTAAAGGTAGTAGTACATCTTTGGAAGACAAAGAAAAAAAATTTTTGTTGTTGTCAGTCACAGTAAAGAGAAGCAATTAACATCCCTCGAGAAATTAAAAGAGATAAACCTCCCCTCTCTCTCTCTTTGGCTGGAAGAGTACTAATGTTTAAAATGACTATGAAATAATATTAATAATATAATTTCAAAGATTAATACAGTAGTAATAGGATAATAATTTAACCTATATTTGATGCAGGATGATACTTTAAGTATACATTTGGTATTTGAACTTTCAAGATAGCCAGTCATAAGTTTTTTTTTTTTAGGAATTTTTGCTTTTCCCAGGATTTTGCATTTCTGCAGTAGGTTCTGGAACCTATTCCCACATAAAAATGGGGAGCACTATAGTTCTGTGAAATTCCAAGTCTTTTCTAGTAGATAAGCGGTGAGGCAAACAGTCTCTCTCTCTCTCTCTCTCTCTCTCTCTCTCTCTCTCTCTCTCTCTCTCTCTCTCTCTCTCTCTCTCTCTCTCTCTCTCTCTCTCTCTCTCTCTCTCTCTCTCTCTCTCTCTCTGGCTCCAAAACAGCAGAATAGTAAAATTTTGGAGGGTTTTTTAAGAAAGACTCAATAAAAATGCAGGTTACGTAATTTTCAAAATACCCAAAGGATACCCAAAGGATACTCAAAGGATTAAAAGTGAGGTTTCTTACGATTTTCGACGATTATTTGGGTTTCGGTGACCTTTGGCTTATGACATGGCATCAGAATGGAACCCTCATCGTAAACCAGAGACTGCCTGTATTAGAATGGCTAGAATCTGACATGGTTAATAAATCAAAATTGGGAAGTGACAAAGAGAGCGTCTGAATTAGCTAAGCTAATTAACAGGACTACGCTGACAAAAAGAACAAAGTACTTCACCAAAGAAGGATAAGCGCAATCATCCGGTGAAAAAGAACAAATTCAGAGCTGCCAATGACCAAGAGTTCAGTCACTGACCGGCATAAGCTAACTGAGCTCTTTAGTTACATTGTACCTATTCTTCCCCAAAAGTGGGCGGGGCAGCATAACTACACCTTAAACAAACGAGCACTACCAAGAATTTTAAATTTTGAGCTGCTGCGTAAAGTAGAAACAATAACTATGTAATTACTTGGTAAGTTACGTATATAAAAATACAATTTACTTTAAAAAATTGTGATTTGTTCCTACAAGATATAGAAACCACCAGTCCTTTACATTAGGAAGATTCACTGGTTGAAGGGAGGAATCTGAGTGAGTCTCTTTGAACTGACTGGAGTTCTGCACACCCTGGCTACTCCCCCTGGTTGAAAGGGTGAGGAGGAGTACCATACCTCTGACATATTGATCAGAGTATAGGAACTGCGAGATCAAATGTCGGACATCTGGACCTTTTCAAATGAGTGAGGAATAGTAACTCATAAGAAAACAGGCTAGGAAGAATTGGAGGCAGAAAGGTAAAGACCCAAAAAAGGGTCTCCCTTATTGCCAGGGTCTCCTTCCCCTTGCTAGACGAAGGAATGGGGTTGCTTCTATGATTCTAGAGAAAAATAGAATGGGTGCTTAATGTGTAGACTTACTGCATCAGACCAGTTCCAGCAGGTGTCGGTTCGATTCCCATTCTCAGCCTGAAGGAAGAGAAGTAGAAGGCCGAGGAAGGAGGAGGAGGAGGCCAGTCACTCTCAGAATCCTTCTCACTTCCAGAACCATAAACCTTAGGCAAGATACTACCTGTCCTCTTAAAGAGCCGGGTAAGAAAACACAACTTATTGAGCAGCCACCACAGGACCAAGGAAAAAAGGTTCCAAGGGCCTGTGGGCAAAGACCGAAGGTAGAACAGATAAAGCGTGGCCTAATGAGACCACATCTTGCTTCCAAACCAACAGAATCTTCCGGAAGACAAAGGGATGAACCAGGCCCTTGACCTACGTGAGCTCTCAGGCGGAGTGTACAGGTGTTGTTGTCGCCAGCTGTAGAGTACATCATTCCGATCGCCTCACGAAGCCAGAAGAAAGATGTGTCCTTAGACACTTCTCCCTTGGGAGAGTCAGTACAAGTGAAAAGTTGGCGGCATTCAGGTTAGGGATGTCGAGCCTTTTCAGAAAGTACTGCAGCACCTAACAAGACAAAGTAGCGATTGATCTGGGTCACCAATTACAATCTCCAAGGTGGAGATCAAGAAGGACTCAGACCTGGCAATAGATGCCGAAGGATTCAGAGTCCGCCACGACGCCCCGAGACGGAGTCGAGACATTGATCTCCATCCCCTGTAGGTCTATGAAGATCGTCCATCCTCTATGCCAAGGCCGAGTGAGACAAGAGATGGTCTTGAGAGGCAGATCTCTATCTGATGACTCTCGTAAGGGCATGTGCGGAGCACAAGACAGGAACCCTAAACGAGAGTCACATGCCACCCAAGGACCTGAGGCCCCTGGGACTGCAAGACCAATAGAAGCTTCTCATCAGTAGCTAAATCTCACCTGAGGAAAAAAAAAGGCTACTTTCAGATGGAACACTGGGCTGGATAAGGCCAGTGTCTTTCAAAACTAAATCGGAGAGAAGCAACCCTCGGTGGAGAGACGAAAGTCCACAACCTGCTGAAAAGCTGCTCTGACCAGAGAAAAAGTCCTGTCAATGACACCAACCAGTGAAGACTGGCTCAACCCCTGGTACTGCTGCAGAGGATGATAGAGATATGAAGTTTCCATAATGAAACTAATATTGTAATACTTACCCGAACACTTGAATTCGCCCTTAATCCCACAGCTTTCAATTACCAATCCCACTAGTGGGAAATTTTAACAGCCAGCGTTACCAACGTTGCAGGTAAAATCTTGTCACTTTAGCTACCATAACAAACGGTTGGCAATGCTGACACAGGTGTGTGCTGACACTCCTACCTTAGTCAATTGCTTCATTCATGTTCAAACTGATGTGGGGAAGGAGGGTGGGAATCATTCAGGTGTTCAAGCATCGTATTACAATATCAGTTTTATGATGAAAACTTCATACTGCAATACACTCCCTGAACACCTGAATTCGCCCGATTAACAACATTTAGAGGAGGAGGATCAATTCTATTGCGCCCCTTTTCACAACCGCAGAGATGGTAGCTCACCAATCTACTCTGCATAGGATATCTGTTTAGTCATACACTCACCTTATCAATCACAGCTTTCGGTGAAGAGACATGCTGGAGAGTACTTTGATCGTCAGGTCAATACTGTCTCAATCCGTTGACCTCCTATGTGGCTCTTCAGAACCTCTCTTGTATGGAGGAGCATCGATGAGCCTCCCTTGTGGCTATTCAGAGCCTCTCCTCATATATGGAGGGGAAAGAAGCAGAGTGCAGAACCACTGTCCCTTTGGGTAACCCACCTGGGTCGCAGATAAGGACCAACGACCAACAAGCGACGAAGTATCTCAGCGCCGACGAAAGAGCCTAACCTACCAGAGCACCCCCTTGGACTCTCGTAGGGAGACTGTCAAAGACTAAGATACTTAGAACATGGTAAAACTAAGTTCATGTGATTATATTATCGCTGCTGCCTAAGATTCTCAAGACTAAAAGGAATTCCCTATCTAGCTAACCTAAGAGCCTCCAAACTAAGTGAATACCACTTCAGCTAAAGTGAACACACCCTAGAAAATAGAGTTAGCTGCTACACACGGACTAAGAGAATGACCCTCCGACAAGACAAGGCAAAGTGAACGTCTCTTAAGTAAAAAAGTAAACACTCGCCACGGACTTCCAAGTAGCTGCCTCCAGAATACAAGACACTGAATAATTCCTTAGAAAGGAAGATGAAGTGGCCATACTCGAATATTGTGTGCTCAGAGTAATACACAGGCTTGAAGGCAAGGAAGAAGACCCGAGAAGCCTGGGAAATCACCTCCCTCAGAAAGTAACTAATACCATTCTTTGACAGCGGATGGGAAGAATTCCGTGGAGACAAAAAGTGTACACAGATGAAGATGAAGTTTCTCAACCTTTGATAAACAGACTTTTAATGCTCACATGGACATAAAGACATCTCTGCTGGATTGCCAGCAACGAATTCTTGCAGAGACACAACCATGAACGAATGAGGCAGAGGGTTAACCCAGACTCTGTCTTCGCCATAAATTCCGGAAGAAATAACAAATACATATCATTTCCTGCATAGGAAACCAGCCTAGAAACTGCCTGAAGCTCACCCACCCTTCTAGCTGTAGCTAAAGGCTTAAGAAAAAGCACCTTCTTAGTCAGTTGTCTTAAAGTTTGAGCTTCAATGGGTTTCAAAAGCAGGGAACGCAAAAAAGAAGTACTTCCGACAAATCCATGGAGGGCCCGAGTCGGCAAGACAGGACATTCAATCTTACAAGAATGTAATAAATCATGGATAACCTTGCTACTAGAAATTTCGGGAAGATGGAAACTAAATGTACTGCTAACCGTTCAGCGGTAGCCAGCAATAGCCGAATACGAAAGACCCTTGACCTTCTGAAGGAATAAAAGAAAATCAGCTATCTTAGCTATACAAGGTCTAGAGATGGAATGACCTTCCTTACGACACCAACTTCTTTGGCCAGCTGATGAAGAGTTAGATGAATTTATTTCAGTAATAGAAATTCATTTCTCGCTATAATGTGGTTCAGATTCCACAATAAGCTGTAGGGTTGCTAAGTAATCAATTGGTTCACGTAAAATAAGCTTCGGCCAGCCCTAGGAGAGCTTTTAATCAGCTCAGTGGTCTAAAGCCTTAACAGCTTTATACATTGAGTCTGACCTGTAAAACTGGTTGACTTTCTCATGCTGAAAGAAAGTCTAGCCACAATGCGACCGGCCTGTCTAGGTTCGACAGTAGCCATGCAACTAGGTTCAGCACTCGAGGGTTTGGATGATAATGGTGAAAATGCGGTTGTCTGAGAAGATCTTTCCGCATGGGTAGGAACATCGGAACTTCTGTGAGGAGCTCTAGGAGTTCCAGAAACCAAGGGCATTAGGGGCCAGCAAGGAGCTATTAAGAGTCATAGACTTCCTGACACTCTCTTGCAATTTCCTGATTACCTGATGAATGAGACTGAATGGAGGAAAAGCATACACCTGCATGTGATTCCAATTTTGTAACATCGCATCAGTGCCTATCGACATGGGGTCCAACATTGGTGAGAAATAAACCGGAAGACGATGGTTTAATCATGTTGCGAATAAGTCCACAGTTGCTGGCCACTTCCGGAGAACCTGACATACTACTTCCTGAGCCAACGTCCACTCCCCCCAACTACTTGACGAGCGACTTAACAAATCAGCCAGTACTTTGAGACTCCCCAATACAAATTGGGGAAAAGAGACACTTTTCGTTCTTTGCACCATCTCAGGACTCTCTGTGCTATAGTATTGAGTTCTGTTGATCTTGTTCTCCCCAGTTTTTTCAAATAATGCCACCAGGTTACGTTGTCGTCAAAACACAAGCCACTACTCTGTTGCGCACTAGGACTGAAAAAGCACCTGAGGGCTTCTTCTACAGCCCTGAGTTCCTGAAGATTTATTGACTCCGCTCCTGATCCATCCAGAGGCCTGAAGCCTGGGTTTCCTCCATGTTGCTCCCCAACCTTGATCTGAGGCATCTGTGTACAGATGAACGTCAGGAAGATGGGAGTCAATAGACCTTCGGTGTCAGAGCACTTCTGACCACCACAGAAGATCCAACAGGCAAGAATCGTTCAGACTATAACTGTATTCTCATTGCGGAAGTCCCAGCGATTCCTGAGAAATACCTGAAGCGAAAGCACCAGAGGCGAGACCCTGGAATTAAAAAGAAAAGACAAGACATTCTCCATTAGAGGCTTCTCCAAGCTGATACTGGCTGTTCCCTGTTGGAAAGAACACCTCTACCTGCTGAAGGATCGACTGGATCCTATCCTGGGTTGGGAAAACCCTCAAAGGAAGAGAGAGAATCCTTATCCATAAATAGGCCATAGATTGTGTTGGAACTAGGCAACTCTTGGCAAAGTTTAGACAAATTCCTAGTATCTTTCACAGATTCAATAAGAAGTCCCTCGCTCTTACTAGATCCTCTAGAGAGGAGGCAAGGATCAACCAATCGTCTAGATATCTCAACATTCTGTACCCGACGATGCATAATTGCCGACACCGGAGACATGACCGTAAACACCTGAGGCGATGTGGTCAGCCTGCAAGAACTTTGAAAGGTGCTGGCGGAAGATACGAACCTGAGATACCTCTAGAATCCTGATGAATGGGAATCTGGAAGTACGCACCCTTTAGATCCACGAGACCATCCAATCCCCCTCCTGACCGACTGCAGCACTGACTGCGAAGTCTCCATGAAAACTTCACTGAAACCACCCAAAGGTTGAGGCCTGAGAGGCCTATAATGGACCTCCACGAACTTCCGGCTTTTGATGTGTGAAGATTCTGCTGTAAAACCCTGGAGAAGGAGGGGCTGGTTCAACGCCCCCTTCTCCAAACAGGGCCTGAATCTCCATCGCTAGAACTAACCCCTGATGGAAGACGGGAATAACTCGGAAGGCTGACAGGGGAGGAGGACAGAGGAGGAAGGAATGAAAGGGACCTGATAACCCATCCTCAGAACCTCTACTACCCAATCCTCCACCCCCAATCCTTCCAGACTCGCCAGAAAGGAGTGAGACAACCTCCACCGGAACAGGGAGGACATATCTCCTTTGGCAAAATCCGAGACATAGAAGGCCTAAAAAAAAGAAGGCACGATGCAGCTTTAATCACAAAATGCACCCTTCTGGGTGTTCTAGGGGAGACCTAGAAGCTCTTCTCTTAGAAGATAAGACTTACGAGCTCCTTTTGGAAGAACAAGAACCCTGAGCTGCTACTCTATCATTGCCTGTTGTGATTCTACAGCTGAGTTAGCGACAAAAAGTTACGTCAACTGGCCACATCATCATCCTTGAACAAAAATTGGCTAAGGCTAAAGGTGCTCTAAGCAAAACCCTCTTATGAACATCCGGATAATGTGGGGAAGATGACCAAGATAGAAATCTCATCTTTTCTTGCTCACAAACGTTGTAGACAAAGCCAGGATTCTGCACTAGACCCATTGAGACAGACAGTTATTAGGCTTTCAAACATTCGGATTGAAGGACATAGCCCGTCACTCTTTAAGAACCCATTAAACCTGACAGCATCCAAAGAGTGTGCGAAAAGAGCCTCAGTCTGATTATGCAACACATCCTCCAAAGCACCTGCTTCCTTCAGAGAAATCTCACATGCCGAGACGATGCCGGACCTCGACAGGATTGCCTCAATCAATTCGCTGAATGGGCACCTTGACACCTGCCAAGGGTTACCCGGACTGCGATCGCCTTACACTGGAGAGAAAGAAGAGAAAGTCCTGCCTGTTAGAAGTCACCTGCGATGCTAAACAACCGTCTGCCTCCTCCAAGCCTGTCTAACCCGATCAAACCAAACCAGCCGCATGAAAAGGGCAGCAGGAGCTGGCTTGGTGGCATAAAAGACTCAAAAAAATTGATTTGGTGTAAGAGCTCTTGCTTGGTCCTCCGTAAATACTCAAGCACCATCTGTAATCATTACTGCTGGAAGAGGACATTCTAAATCCTCGGAATCTCCTGAACCTCCGGATGAGACCTGTTCTGAAATGTCCGAACAGTCTAAGACCAACGAGGAGGAACTGAACAAGCCCAGACAATGCTGAAGAGTCCATAGGGACTACCATAACCAGAATGCTGAACACCCACCCCTAATCGGTACCCAGAGCTGAATCCAGCACGTTGAAGACGAACACTGAACCGAGAAACTCGAGACAGCATAATTATTACCAAGGGAAGATGAGTGAGAGAAGCTAAACCAGCATTACTAAACCCTGCGGGAGGATGCAAGTAATGAAACGTTATGGGACGGAAGAAGATGAAGGAGGAAGAATGAAAGATAGAAGCAACCTCGGAGTTTCCGCCATGAAAATGCAGGCTGGCGAAAGCCGCGTGGACCACTGAGAAGGTACCATAAGCCCTGCCAAACTGCGGAGCGCAAACCCGACCGGCGCTTACAGGCAAACCCTGTGAGATACCCGATACTACCGGAACAGCCGCTGAAACGGAAGGCAATGGGTTGGGCGATATCCTAAGGGGATGGAACATGAAACGCCTGAGGCCACTCCTGTCGAACTGGCGCTCTGTCCGAAGCTCCTCCTACCAGAGAAGACTGTACTGAGGGAAGGAAAGGCGGAGACAGAGGAATAGCGGACACATAGTGCCACTGAGAAGATGAAAGCCAAAAGTCGAAGGAGGAGGGAACGAAGATGCAGAAGCCACAGGAGAGACCGGAGAGAAGAAGAGGTCAAGAGGAGACTGAAAAAGGAGCAACAGAGAATGTGGGAGCAGAAGATGGAGCAACAAACTAAAATAAGAAGAATCCTTAGAACGAAGGGACAAAAGTACAGAGAACCAGCCCCTCCTGATAATCCTGAAGCATATCCGACATGAATTCTGGACACTCCTGTGTCACATACTGTCTAATGTTAGAGAAACCATTCAAAAAAACAACCTCTCACCAAA